>NC_142289.1:2500-292480 GCF_965620075.1 Prunus avium | reverse complement strand
TATTTTTTAGATTTCATGAATGAATTTTGGCATTTTAGGGTTTCACTAATGAATTTTTTCATTTTGGGGTTCGCCAAATGAATTTTCTCACTTTGGGGTTTCTGTAATGGGTTTTTGAATTTTGATGTTTGATATTCATTCATGAAACTCCAAATAAATTTTTGAATTTCGGGGTTTTGCTATTGAATTTTCTCATTTTTAACGTTTCACCAGTTGAATTTTCTAAAATTGGGGTTTCGCTAATGAATTTTTGCACTTTAGAGTTTCGCACTTCGCACTTCGAGGTTTCCATAATGCGAATTTTGATGTTTGAAATGCAAAAATCTATTAATGAAAGCCCGAAATATAAAAATTCCTAACTGAAACCCAATAATGTGAAAATTTAATCATGAAATCCAAAAATGTGAAACTTAATGAGCGAAACCTTAAAATGCAAAAGACCATTACCGAAATCTTGAAATGGGAAAACTCACTCATGAAATCTCAAAATGCAAAAATTCATTATTGAAATCCCAAATGCAAATATTCCAGGTACCCCAAATAATTTTTTGCATTTGAGGGTTTCGCTAATTAATTTTCTCATTTTAAGGTTTCACCAAATGAATTTTCTCATTTGGGAGTTTCACTAATTCGTATTTTAGGGTTTCATCAAAGGAATTTTGACACTGTGGTTTCCGTAATGGATTTTCGAATTTTGATGTTTGAAATGTGAAAATTCAATCACGAAACCCCTAAATGTGAAACTTCATTAGCGAAACTTTGGAATGCAAAAGTTTATTACCGAAACTTTGAAATGCGAAAATTCATTCATGAAATCCCAAAATGCGAAAATTCATTATCTAAATCCTAAATGTGAAAATTCATTCATGAAACCACAAATAATTTTTTGCATTTTAGGGTTTCGCTAATGAATTTTCGCATGTGAAGTTTTCACCAAATGAAATTTCTCATTTTGAGGTTTCAATAATGAATTTTTGCATTATAGTGTTTCGCCAATTGAATTTTCGCACCTTGAGGTTTCCTAATGGATTTTCGAATTTTGAGGCTAGAAATGCGAAAATTCATTATCGAAACCTTGAAATGCGAAAATTCATTCATAAAATCCCAAAGTGTGAAAATTCATTATCGAAAGCCCAAGTGCAAATATTCATTCATGATATGCCAAATAATTTTTTGCATTTTGAGGTTTCGCTAATGAATTTTCTCATTTAGGGTTTCACAAAATGAAATTTCTCTTTCTGGGGTAACGCTAAATGAATTTTTGCACTATAGGGTTTCCGTAATGGATTTTCAAATTTTGATGTTTGAAATGCGAAAATTCATTTCCAAAACCCCAAAATACGAAATTTCATTACTGAAAACTCCATAATGCGAAAATCTAATCATGAAACTCCAAAATGTGAAACTTCATTAGCGAAACCCCAAAATTAGGGGTGTGCAAGATCCAATCCAATTTTGATTGATTTAAATGATTTGGCTTATTACATTAGATTCCTAATTTCCAAAACTGACATGATTAGATCGGATGGGGAATTTGCTTGTGAGAATCCTGTCAACTCCAATTTTACTTAGTTTCATGTTTATTTTCATATTTTGGAGTTTCAATAATGAATTTTCCCATTTCAGATTGCCCCAAATGCAAAAATTCATTCATGAAACCGAAAAGTGTGAAAATTCATTTATTCGCATTTGGGGTTCTTCCATCCATTCCTTCGTTCATTTTAGTCATTTAATACCTTGAGAATTTAGATTTGGCAGAACAATGCTTTTCCAAATTTTAGGGACAGTTTGTTGTGTCATCGAGAGAGAGCTCTAAGACAGTGAGAGCTTTTCTCTTCTGTTTTTCGGCCTGAAATTATTCGGAGTAATTCACCAAATTCTTTCACCTTCGAATTTCTATAATTTTAATTCAGAAGAATTCACATCCGTTCCGTTCTGAATCCCATATAATACTTTTAATTTTGCGTACTTAATTCTGTTTCATTTCTTGCTTGCCTGCCAGGACCACAAGATTTCATTATTTCCTTTGGCTACATTCTCTCTCACTCAAACCAAGACATTATTGTAAATTTACTAAAATAGTCACACAAAAGTAGTATCCCAAAATGAGAAAAAACAAACACAATTACCAATTGCATAACTCTTGATTCAAAAAAAAAATGTTGACAGTTACATGTGTTGGTCAATTACATTGCATCATGGGGTCTGCGAGACCGCATAATTATGGGGTCAATTGAATTTTCTCAACTGCAAGACGGGCCATAGCCGCTCACTCCGGAAAGCACATAACATGTAAAACAGATGGAGAGCAACAATCTCACAGCAATCATTTTAAAACCTCACAATAACTAGCACTCCCACCAAATGCACATGACCACCGAGATAAATGAAACCAAATCACATACTGCACAAGATTACTTTGGCAGCGACAAACTTCCCTCTTCCTAAAATTCTTGAACAGCTTTTGTCCTCTTCAACGCAAGGATTGACGCTAATGATGAGTTAAGGTTCAGGTTCAGCCCCCAGAACCCTTTCCCACCTCACTCCATATCGATGGATTGAACTAAATGATTTACGTCTTAAATTGAAGTCGAATTTCAAGATAGCAAGGGTAACTACTTCAATTACAGCCACTCTTCGATGGCCAAAAATTACATCCAAATTTGAAGCAAAATGCAAATACCATCTTAAAACAGAGTAAAACATACCTCTCAAACATACCTCTTAAACACGAAGTTGAGAAAAACTAAGCAGCAGTCCTTACATCCATCACAGGTCAAACAGCTCAACTCCAGAAAAGAAACAATATCGAAAAAGAAACACATAAAATCATCTTGGTACACGAGTTTTAAAACTGACCTAGACAAGAACACAAATTATGCTTTTGCCACATGCTCCATAGCAAGGATGACCTAGTACCGATCATAACGCCTGCAAGAACAAATTATTATATCAGGTGATCATCAACTAAAAAGTATCCAAATTGGCATATACATATGACTTGGTCACAATCACACATACAAGACCAGGCAAAATCAGCAAATTAACAAAATCCCTATGATAAGCATTTACAAAATATCACCCAAAAAAATAGACATGTTATGGTTAGCTACATAAGCTTGTAAGATGGCCACAGTAATATGACAAGCTTCAAATTCACGGCCATCTCACAGAAAACAAGGACTGCCACATGGCTTGTGGTCAATAAAAGGTAGCAACTCTCTTGACAGATGTGGACAATGACAAAACGGGAAAGAATTTCCAAAGGTTGAAAAGAAGCCACAAAATTTTGAAAGCAATGCTTCAAACTATCCAGTACAAGGTATGCAAGGCACTCACACAGCTACAATTATAGGCTTCGACTAGAAAACACATTAGGTCTATTTCAAAGTAAAAAGAAGCTGATGATTATTTTTTCATAAAATTGCAAACACAGACAATTATTTTCTAAATTAGCTCTAAATGAACTTTCATGTGCGCTTTTTTATGAGGATGCTGAGAACAGAATTATTTCATGGAAACAGAACCAGACTGGCACTTAAATCATTGCATGATCTTGAAACATTTGAAAAATGTTATTGAAATCATTGCACATAGTTACTTTAATCCTTGATCAAACAAAAGGAAGCATGCATGCCAAATGAACAGATACTTTCAAAAATGGCCACCATGGAAGTTTACACACCTGTGGCGATCATAATCCCTGGAACGCTCCCTTGATCGTGAGCGTGACCTACGGCGACTTCTCGAATCATAATTGCGGGAGCGATCTGAATCTCTGTCACGCTCGCGATCATATCCGCGATCTCGATCATAATACCTATCACGATCTCTGCTCCTACGATCATGATCCCTACCTCGGTCGCGGCTATCTCCTCGTTCTCTATCCCTACTTGATTCCCTGTCGCGTTCCTTACTTCGCTCTTTTGATCTACATGGAAAATAATTAAAGAATAAAGATTTATATTTTATAGAAGCTTCTTGTAAAGGGTACATTTTGGAAAGAACTTTTATTTCTTTAATTAAAAAAAAGAACATTAAGAGTTACCTCCTATCCTCAGACCGATCAACCTTGCGAATCTTGTTTCTCTCTTCCTGAAAATTGAATAACCAAAAAAGTACAATTGACACCCCTTTTGTTAATAGGATGACATGAAATAACAAATCACTTGATGGAGAGAGATAACATGTCCTGCTTCATAGGTACATAATTGGTAAGCAACATATAAGCAAAGCATCATAGCAAGTGAAGATGCTCACTAATATAGTCAATTTGTAGAATCAATAAAGGGTTGAGATAAGAATATCACTTGGACAACCATCAACCTCCCTTTTTCCAAAGTTAAGAAATCTTACTTCATTTTATTATTATAATAAATGCAAAATCTACATGGTGACTACAACCAAATGGGTGTATACATTTCATTCTCATAAGTACACAAGCTATGATCCCAACCTAAGCGAAAAATGAAAAAAGATGTTCGAAAAATTATACTCACAGATACCATATTATGAGAATCTCTATAGATTTGAAACACTACCAGAGCACCTGAACCAACAGTTTCAGAATACGAACTTAAAACAATTCAGACTTTCCAGGTAAAATTGTAATACTTTGATAATATATTTTCAGACACACTTTGCCTAAAATGCTGGAAACACATTTTTCAAAACAATGTCCATTAGTGTACAAAAGTTAGTGTTCATCTGCCCATTTTTTACCCCCAACGGAAATATATTTATGAAACAAGCCCAAGCGAAGTATATACCATTACAAAGGAGCATCATACCTGCAGCTCTGCTAACTTCTCACGGATTTGCATATAGCCTAAATGAAGCTTCCCGCCAAAGTGATCCGCTAAACGACGGTCACTGAAAACAACGAAAAGAATCAGAATATTTCATTCAATTCAAACATGCAAAAGCCCAAACAGGATTTGTTCATGTACGGTACAGATTCCACATAATTTTTCTAGCCAACAATAGCATGATCTACAAACATAAAACAGAAAAAGACGCACATTCTGTAGCTGCAAAAGTTATCCTCGTAAAACTGGGCACAAGAGCCTGCTGGTGACAAGGAGGTATAATCGTTGGGTCAAAAGCTGAAGCACTTGAAACCCCAAATACTAATTTTATGTATACCCAGAAAAGCTAGAAACTAGAGTAGCAAGCATAATTATTCAAAATCAAACTTTACCTGTCATAAACACTCAAAAATGCTCCACAGATGTCACAAACACGTAGCTTTTGATCAGTCTGAAACAACACCATAACTTACAAGTTAACGGTCGCTCAGAAGTGAAATGAATAAGCAAATAGTTGGACCCTATCACAGGAAATTCTTGCAAGAGTATCAAACATTATCATGGGCTTTTCATCATTTCTTTATTCTACATACAATCTGAAAGTAACACTTGCGTGAAAATGCACACCTAGATGTAGACAATCCATTCAATTTTAATGTTTAGACAACAAAGAGGACAACAAGAAGTTTACAAGTGTAACTCTGAGATTACATGAAAATCAATATCCCACTTCTTCTAACCATAAAGTGTTGGGACAACAACTATGAGTACTTTCTATGTGAGAATGTAAGTGTTGTGAAGTAGATTCTTTTGTTGTTACCAATAAATAGATAGATGGAGGAAAAATGAACTCACAATGCGCACATCAGCAGCAGTGTACTTGGAGGAATCCAGGATAGGCTCCTGTCTGGCAGGCAGCTAAAGAGAAGAAATGAACAGTCACTCACCAATCATTGACAAGAAAAACAAAAAAGCATAGCAAATGCAAAACTCAGAACAAAAAGGATATTAAAAAAGGTTGCAGAACAGGTGAACCACTTAATACAAAACAATATTATTTTATTTAAGAGTACCTTCTTCAGTGCTTCAGCCTCTTCCAGCGCCTTTTGTGCCTCATCAACCATTCCTTGCTCACCTGAAGATGGCAAAGAACTTTAGCGACCATACGTAACCTGATTTCTAGAAAGACAGAAAACTAGCCCAATATACACACAGAGCATTAATTAGTAAGGTATACACTTACCAAGGTCCTCTGCCTTCTTCAACTTTTCATTTATCATTTCCTGTGTTCGGGCATCGGGAACAACTACAGGCAAGGGTGCCAAAGGTGGCGGGTTTGGCAGGGGTTGAGGTAAGGATGCCCTATCCTTATTGAAAGCATCCAAAAGAAGCATCGACTAAAACAAAATAAAAGTATATGTTAGAGAGCTGACAAACTTGTCAACAAGTCATCCAGATCAAGGAATAATACACTGGAACAGCAAGAAATATTTCAGTTTGTACATATACAAATGAATTTCTCAACAAGTAGATATTTGGTACCTGTTTATCTGCTCTCTTGCCTCTGAGTTCGTCTACTATCTCCATAGCCCGAATCTTAAGATCTGTCTTGCCTTCAAGATCTGCAAATTTACATCAACAATTTGAATCAGAAAATAGATTTCTAGGTGCATATTCAAGAATTGATAATTTACAAGCAACTGAATAATATATATACATATAAGAAAACAAAAGGTTTGACCATTTTAAGAACAGCAGCCACAATATAAGACCATGCATGAACAGTGGAAACACAGTACAAATGTCAAACGTTAAGTGTATATATATTAGTGATTCATCAACTTTAGTGCATTAACCAAACTTAGAAGAAAAAAAAAAGATAAGCATCTGTGTATTGTTAACACACGCACACACAAAATCCAAGCAAACCAAAGAGAAGGCAAGTTCTGTTTTGAAAATAGCAATTAGATAAAGGTTACCAAATTGATCAACTTCTTTCAACTTTTCCTTGATCTGCTTTGACAACTCGAGTACCTCTGGCGTCTGGAATTGCACAAGAATCAATAAATAGGTAACCACGTGATTTTTTACCTATAAAGAAAAAAAAAAGGATAGATTGAATGATCCATTACCTGAGTAACTTCAGAGACAGAAATTGCAATAGCAGCCTTTGCATCATCATCCTCAAGGCGCTTAAGAGCTCTAGCAATTTTCCTATCACACTCAACAATGAGCCTATCTATGACATCCTCCAGGTCTCTGTCATAGTTATCAGTCCCCTTTGCTTTGGCTTCTTCGTATCTGGGAAGAGTTAAGCTTTACTGGTATTGAATTATATCAGCAAGCATGTATATAAATAAGAAAATTTCATCTCAGCCTTCAAATGTCCATTCATTTCAAAGACAATTGAAGCAAGCAATAGTTGAAAAGGATACTCTTTTCTGAGCTGCAACGAGTGGACCTTAGGACAGGGACCCATATCCATTTTCTGAAAACACAAAAGTAAAAATGTCAGCTAGGTTCAAGATTATGGCAAAAGACCTAGTTTTAATTTATTTTCCTCTCGGGAACCAACTTTTAATGAAAAGAAGTGAAGGGCTTTGATTTACCGTTAACTGGAAAAGCTCGTGGGGGCAGAGCCCGACCAAGTAGAGGCGACACACTTCGCGATCGTAATATTTGCGGTTGACCTCTCGGACGTCGCCGTTTCGATTGGCCCCCATAAGCTGGTCCAGCTGCTTCCTCAGCGCGTCCATGGCTGATCACTCCCCTCTAGTCGTCTCTACAACTTTGGAGTGGTGGATTTCAGTTGGCTCGCTGAGCGAGAAAGAGATTAGGGTTCGTTAGGGATTTAGAGAGTTTTGGGGAAAACAAAAAATAAAAGAGGATTTGGGATTGTGTTTGTTTGTGAGATTGTGCTCACTCACTGTATTTAATTTTAATAATATATTTATTTTGCTCATATGCCCTCGTGGGTTTATACATTTGCAGGCCGGCCCGGGCCCATTACGATTTCACTTTTGGGCCCATTATCGTTCTCGAGTCCTCACTCTCTTCGATCAATCCTCTCATAAAAGGTCACAGACTGAAACTGAAACTGAAACTCAAATTCAATGGCTCTCTCTTTCTCTCGCTTGCTGTTGGTATTGGGATTCTCCGCCTTGTTGTGCATTTCAGTAGCAGCAGCTTTCCAATCCGATGAGCTCTTATTGGACGACGACGAGTTCGGTCTAGAAGGAGGGTTGCACACTAAGTCTCCTGATCTCACATATACACGATCCTCGCCTCCGCCACCATCAACACCAACTTCATCAACCTCCCGGAAGAGGTTTTCCGATCCGGATTCGGACTCTAAGATCCAATTTCAGCTCCATCACGCCTTTGGGGACTCTGATTTCTCTCCCGCTGGTACTTTC
The DNA here is from genome assembly GCF_965620075.1 of Prunus avium. Lineage (NCBI taxonomy): Eukaryota > Viridiplantae > Streptophyta > Magnoliopsida > Rosales > Rosaceae > Prunus > Prunus avium. The sequence goes on along the minus strand of NC_142289.1, from coordinate 284,256 downwards.
AGTGCTCGCTTGAAGACATGGAATCACGGTGGTCAGGTTGGTTGCTTTCTTCTCTTCTTCTTTTATCCTTCTAATTTTGGTGCGAAGCTGCAATTTCATGTTTTGCAGTGGGTTTTGTTGTCATTTAAATGGGTTATTGGTGATTCTTGAGATTGGAATTCACAATTTTGAACTGGATTTGTTTGTCTTTTAGACCGGCTTCTTAAAAAAATTAGGTGAAAAGAAAGGAATATATAGTTGATAAATTCGTAGGGGTAAGGCAATGGATGCGAGTGCATGATGATGAGCTTAGGGAGTTTACTTAAGACTATATACTTGTACCTTTTAGTGGAGCATCGTTTCATGCTTAGTTTTGTCTACTTGCAAACTCTCGGGCCTTATATTTCACTCTGTAATACTAGAAAATCTAAGATGCAGTGCAGTTTAACTATGACATGGTTTTATTGATCACAGACCCTTACAAAGCTACGATTTTCGAGGAATTCTTTTACTGAAGAGGAGAAGGAGAAGTTTGCAGTAAGTTCTTCCCCCTCTAAACTTATGTGGGTTTTTTCTGCTTTTACCATTTCAAATTAGCATTATTTCTTACTTTTAAATGTTGATGCTGTTCTTGTAGCTACTACTGAAGGGAGATGACTTCTATAGGATAAGATTGCCGTCCAGTGTTTTGAATCCTCCTGGGAGGGATTATGTTATTTCTTCAGTAAAAGCGGCAAGTCTTACGCACCCTCTATCATGTAGTTTTATGGTTCCAACACAAATATGATCACTAAGGCTACAGGTTTACTAACAATCTTTCTTAAATATCCAGAGATGTCTTCCACGGGATGGTTTGGATGAGCATTTTGTTATACACACGGTAACTTTCAACTTTCTAAGCTCTTGCTGTTGTTTTCCCATGGTTTTTATGATCTTTCGGACTATATACCTATTTTTACTGTTCAATGAGACATATTTTGTAGCTTTACAATCATCAAGTCTTATGCAATTTATTCTTGTTCAAATTTGTATTACAGGATGGAATTAATATCTTGGCAGTTAATTATGGTTCGCCTGGGGCATGTCCATATCCTCGGCAAATGAAACTTGTAAGTCAGGATCGGTTTTTTTTTTCTCTCTGGTTTTTATTGTCAATGGACTTAAGATAAGTAGATATATGGCAACTATTTTTTTTGTGTGTGTGAATAAAAGTAGAGGCTTTCTGAGGATGGAAAAGAAAGTTGTGTTGAATAAGCTGACCTTGTTCCAATGCCTTTTTTCTTTTTTGGTATTTTCAGCCTGGAAAGTGGTCTTTTAACTCTCACACGGTTTTGAAGAATAGTGAGCAAGCACCAAGGTGAAATGCTTTTGCGTTTTTTCTTTCTTCATTATATGTTGAGATACTGGCATGATCTGGGTGCTTAAACTCTCACGGATGGTTAATTATTTCATACTTCTCAACTTTGTTAATAGAAAAAGGTGAACCTGATTATCTAAAAGAGTACCCTGTGCGTTTATATCAGTTGTATTTTCTTTTAATATTAATTTTCCATGGTTGATAGAAATGTAGATACAAAATTGGCATTTGATCTGGTTGATCTGCATTATTTATTAGGTGATGTGCAGGGTATTAGTAATCAATGGAATGACCTAACTGTGTTATGTTAAATGCTGATACTATCTACAGTCTTACATTACGCTGATCATTGAAGGTCTTTGTGAAGGCCCTATAAGTTAATATCTTATGACAAAATGTTTTCACAGAGCTCCAGTGTTTGCTGAGGAGATTCTTGGAGGTGAGTTAGGAGAAGGTGAAGTTGTACCGCCACCAGAAAGGTCCCTTTGGGCTAAATATGTGAGTATGAACAGAATTAATCGCCTCCATCTCTCCCTCGCATAGATTTATTTTATTGATTTACCTTACTGAGTTATTATGTACCAGTGGATGTACCTAATCCCGCTTGGGCTCATTGTCATGAATGCCGTAACCCAAGCAATGAACATGGCAGAGGAACCGGGTGCTGGTCAGCCAGCAGGCCAAGCACAGCAGCCAGCAGGCCAAGCACAGCAGCCAGCTGCAGTCCAGCGTGGGTCAAGTTCTGCTGTGCGAAGAAGATAGTCTGTTTGCTCATTTTTCTCTTCAAAGATTTGACGTCACCTGAAATGAATGACATTTTAGGTTTGACCTTTTCGTTGTATCTTTAATCCCATGGGGACCTTCATGAGGGTTGTAAATTTTTAGTGATTTTGTTATATTTTCAGTAGGGAATGTAAGGTTGAATTGATGAAGGCTTCAGGATTAGCATTTATAAAGAATTTTGCATGTATTTATAAAGGATTTTGCAGCAGTTGCAAAATAAAGAAACAAATTCCACAAATGACGGCATTGCGAGGCGCCGTGGAGAGTATCATTATCAACTGCAACCAGTTTTGGAAGCTGCATGAATTGGTATGATGTGCATCTCTACGACTAACAGATACTAATTCATGTAAGTCCTGTCCAACTTGGCAGATGAGACCAACCGGAAACAAGGCTATGAACCAACCAAAATTAATGTATATAATCCAAACAGAAAATTATACCAAGCGTTACTAATGCCAGGCTTGATTTTTTATGTATGTAGCAGGGTTGATTTTTTAAAGCAGAGTTTGAACTTCGGCAGCTACAAAAAAGATAGAAAGAAACCAGAAAAACAAAAAAGCCAGGCTTTGTTTGTTGGTAAAGCAGGCGTAGCTGCTACTTCTTCAAGGAATACTCGTTAAAATTACAGAGGAAGGAAGCTAATACTTTATGCAAAAATACTTTGAGAAATAAAGCTATGCGAACAAGGACATCCAAATAAAACATCTCCGGATCTCTTGACAACACGACAGAGGCCAGAGACCCAATCATAGCTCGTCCTGCAAGGGCAAATCAATAAATTACAGAATTAATTAGAAAAAGGCAATCTAATCTTTACTGTAATAAGTAGGTGCGCTTAATTTAACGACAGATCATAGAACATTGAATGATGCTTACATGACCATAATCATCCCAATCACGGTGGCGGTTCTGCAGAATAAAACATCCTAGTTAGAAGTAGGCCAGAAAACAAAAACATTAATTCAAGTTACAACTTAATTACTGAATCTACGTCAATTGGCCAGCGGCTACAAAATTCCACAGAAACTGTCCAATTAATTGATCACCTTCCTACTTATTTGCAAGGGTCAAAGGTCTCAAATAGGCTTTTACTTCAGAAATAGCCACAACAGGAGGAAATCATCCCAATTTCATTGGAAATGAAGAAAAGAGGATACCAAGAAGTATTTCTCAACTCTCATTTGGTTGGAAGGAAGTGAAACAGCTTTTGGTTGGACGCTGCATACTCATGAGGGGTTTTTTTTTTGTTTTTTTTTATTAAGGGGGAGGGGGTATTTGAACTGGGGCCTATTCCAATGAGAGAGATACTATGGTCATTAGCTAGAAAACATAACAAGGACACTGCCTACCATTAGACCAAGAGCTAGTTGGTTAGGTATAAGGGATTTGAGTGACCTTTATTGCAAAGGTGATCATAGAAAAAACCTATATTAGATGAAAGTTGAAACAATTAATGCAAAATATTCAAACACACCCTTCGGTATCTGTCTCTGTGTCTGTCTCGACGTCGATCGTAACCCCTTTCTCGTCTCCTCCTTTCACCCTCCTCTCTCGCTCTTTGAGCTTCCTGCACAATAAGGGCTCAAACTACTTATGAATGAAACTCAACTAAGCCTGACGGAAAATTCTAATAAACCAGTTATTACGCTCACGAACCTCTTCCTCTTGTGCTTTCCTCCTTTTTTCTGCTTCTTCAAAGGCATCCTTTTCAGCCTGAGACGCCATAAGTGAAGTGCATAAGATGAACTGCCAATGAACTTGGAAATACCAGTGACAGTCAAAAGAGGCTTACCTCTCTATTGGTAAAGACTTCCTCGACAACTTGTTTGGCATACTCAGGATCATCACAAATTAAAATGTTGTCAAAAACTGAACCAGCCTTTACCTGCATCACATTATTTTACCCCATTAACATAATGAATTAGTGATCATGCCATCCTTAAATTCGCAAATGGATAATGTCCTACCTGCCAAACTTCGACACCCACGTACTTAATTGGCTTAAGCACATAAAGATCAGGGTCATCTTCAAACTCTGCATAGGATGAGATAAAGAAAACTTAGCATGTTTTATTTTTCCAAGATCTGCACATGCAATTATCTCTATTGATATAGACAGAGCAAGTATAGCTATCCAATCAAAGTTACCAGGATTATCAATCCAAGGAGTCTTCCATTTCCCTTTATAATTGGGGTTCTTGATTTTCTGACATGCCAGAAGAAGTTACGCTAATTAGAAACTGCAAAAAAGAATTGGCCTTCGGTTTTATCTGTTACCTCTAAAAGTAATTAACCTGCGGTACCTACCTTGGGTTTCCATGGTCCTTTATAAGCTGGATTTGGTATCTTTGGAGCTTTCCATAAACCGTTCTCTTCTTCATCCCAGTCATCGGGCTAATTAGAAGGGGAAAACAAACAAATTATTGATTAAATTTATCATCTTTACATAAATATGTACTCATCAAACCGCAAGAAAACAGCACTAAAAGTCAAACTAGAGAAAGGGAAGATAGTATTGGAGAACAGAGTAGCCTTTTGATGGTTCAATTACACAATGAAGGGTCTAATAGTTGTCCAACATCAGAAAGACCAAACAGATGTTAGATACGCAGCTTTGTTTATAGTACTACTCCATAAGCAATTAGCTAACCTCTTTAGCTTTTGGATCTGAAATTTCTCTTGGAATTGAATCATATCCCTGAAATACCAGGATGCGCATCAACAGTATGTAACACATGATACATTCACTACAAAGATAAGTCCCAGAGACGAGCATTAGGGAAAGAAGAAAAATAAAGTTCCCATACCTCAGGTTTGACGCTATCAGGATCATCAATGTATTCTCTAAGATCCCAGTCTGCTGGCTATGAGAGAGAAAACCATACTTATAAGATAAAGGAAAAAATTGTAGAGATTCAAATTTATAACCTACTCTCTAAGAAAAAGGTCGTTCACAGATTTGCTGAGCTTTGAAAACATTATCATAGTGTAGTCATAAAAGACTAATGAATATGTAGTGAGTATTTAAGTACTTGATAGAACCGATTTTTGCATCAACGCTTTTAATCTACCTTCTTTGCATTAACATCTTTAATCTTTCTTGGAGGAAGAATATCCCAGTCTGTGTACATGCTTCCAGAGTCCCTTTCTCTGTTGTCAACTAGGACACTATACGTTGCATCAGGCCTAAGAATGAATGTGTAAAAATGAGTCAACTTGTCGGTTTCACACTGTAAATCCTTCTTGATGGGGTAATTCTGGCCTTGGTAAGAGAGTATAACATGGAGCTTCTTTGTATCCGTGCCACATATATCTGGTCCAAACATTAAACTACACAAAGAAAGTTCAGCATTAATTAAACAAGGATGAACATCTACAACAGGAAACAGGAGATGAGGAGAAAACCATAGATAAAATTAACAAATGAACAGTTTCCGTTTAAGGAATCATTGCTGGTTGAAGAGAAGCTCAAAACTGCGACATTGTTGAGGATTGAGAATTCTAACCTGTATGGAGTGTCCCCACTGAATTTCTTCTGATTAACAAATCCAGACATAAGCTTTATGTAACCCCCACCACATTCAATTTCCTGCTCAAACCGTACAGAGTATTGGAGGACCAACGTCCTGTTCTTGTTGCTGAACTCTGGTATCTTTGCAGATATGGCAAAATGTTTGGCATCATTTGATGTCTGAATTCCTGCAAGATTTCACATACCATCATAAAACCAGAAGTTTAACTACCTTGACTGTTGTCGAGTACTAATGCTGCTGCAATTCATTACATTAGGAAAGAAATGCGTTTACTTTTCACAAACCTTCAACCCTAAATTCTATTTCAAGGAAGAAAAGGTGACATGATAAATAACATTGAATTGGTCAAGGGTTTTCCAACAATTCTAAAACACATAAGAGACCAACTTGTATATATATGCAGTGCAGGACTTTACAACATAGCATAGCAGTGAAATTCATCAATCAAATTGAAGGATACATACATATATATATATATATATAATAGCAGCAATGTTAAGTGAGAGAAGATATACCTTTATCTTCTGGGTCTCCAGACCACTTTCCAGCTGTGTGTTTAAAGTAACCCGCTTTGCCTTCACTGCTTTTCCAGTCGGATTCAACCCAACGTCTTTGCCACCCCTCTAACTCAAACAAATCAACAAAATAAAGATTAAAACTTAAACACTGTCAAAGCTTTGCTTTTCACACATTTTCTTTGACAGAAAACAAGCAACTCTGCATTCTCAACCAAAAACGAAAATGAAAACTTGACTAATTTTCCTTTTTCTGGTAACAATTATAGATTTTTTCTCAGAGGAGCAAGTAAAAATGGGAAATGCAAGTCAGTGATATACTAAGCATAAAAGGATTGAATTAAGTAAAGTAAAATTGAAGCGATGGAAGGAGAAAGAAGCAAGTAAGATAAAGATACCGTCAAAACGCTCTTCGAAAATGATCTCTGAAAGCGAAGAACGAAAGCAAAAAGAAAGCAAGGAGAGTGGTATTATTGTTACTAGCAAAAACAGGTGCTGATGACTAGGAGTAACGAGGCATGGCAGCTTCGCCATTTCAATTCAATTCGTCCAAGAAAGTGTTTGTCTTGTGGCTTACTTATACTAGTGGAAGCAGAAGGTTGCCCAAGAATTCTAGTTTAATTTCGACGATGCCCTTGGAAAATGCATAAAAATGTTGACGTTGATGTTCATGTTATCTCTCTCCCACTGGCACTGACTGGGCACTGCCGTTGTGTTCGGGTATCCTTCTTTGTTTCTTGTCTGTTTTTAAAATTTTAAAGTTTAATTAAGAATTGAATGGTGTTTCCCCGTCAAATGGGAAAGAGAAAGATTATGTTGACTTTGAAAATTGAACCCAAACCAACCAATCACAGATGAATGAAACGTTGCATAACCCAATCAAAAGTGTGCGAGTCAAGTCAATGGGGCCTGCACGATGACAAGTTTATTATTATAATCAAATACACAAGCAGGTCTTCGGTCTTCGGTCTTCTGTCTTCTTCTTCTTCTGCATCAGCCAATGGAATGGATGCATATATAATGTATTAAGATTATTATTGTGAATTTGTGATTGTATAATAATTGCAGGAATATTATAAATGTAAATTTTGTGGAAAAGGAAGGGCATTCGTTTGAAGAGGAAAGAGCGCATGAGATTACAGAAGACTTGGTGGGTGACTCGACTTCTGTTAAAAGTCTTCTTCTCCCGGTCAGTCGGCCAAGAAGAGAATTTCAGTGTCGATGAAAGGAAGATGGGGCCCCATGATAATTGAAACGAACGCTACGCGAAGACTTTCCTACAGAGTCTTCTTCCCCCTTTCCTTTCCTAAGTAGTAGTGCACTTGATTTATTTTTCTTCAATAAAGTAAACCTAAAACCTAAATCCACGGCAAAACGTCCATCATGACATTTTAATCACATATCACGCATAAGACTGGCGTTTTGATAACAGCAATAAACTTGGATGATTTTTATTTAAACAAAACATCTATGAAACAATAAAAGAGTCACTCTCCATCCATAAGCTGGAACCGCAGCACTGATGTTTCAAGCATACCAACAAAATACTACTCTCTTAAACAACAATAAATGGAGCAGCAAACCCCAAATGGGTATTTAGAAATGGGAGAAAAAGGTAAGAATATCCAAAAGTTCTACTGACATCTATTCCTTGCAGGAAAGTAGAGAAAATTAAAAATGGAGCCTCATGCCTTTCCCCTACTTCGCCTTAGGGTGAGAAGAAATAAAGTCCACAGCAAGACCAATTGAGTTGATCTTGTCAGCTTCATTATCAGGGATCTCAAACCCAAACTCCTCTTCAAGAGCCATCACAATCTCCACAGCATCTAAACTATCTAATCCAAGATCATTTTGGAAATGAGCATTTGGTGTAACCTGCCAAAAGAGGAGATTAAAAAAAAAAAATAGGGGGGGTCATTAGATTATAGAAAATGGAATGAAACGTACTAAAACAATCACACAAAAAAAACAAACAAAATTAGCATGAAATGTGAACGAAATGAACGTGCGCATAGTGTTCTCTAAAGTAGATTAATCTAATGAGCAAGGAACATGCCAATTATCAGGACTGGATGTTACTTTCTATTGGAATTTGGTACATAGGACATTCACAATGTATTGATTTCAACATGTAAGCACAGAAATTGATGTAAAAGTAAAATGGAGGAATATGGAGGAATATGTTCAAGTATGTATGCAATCCTAGGGTCAAAGAAGAAAGACAAAAAAAATGCTTATGAAATATTACAACTATTAAATAATGGATGCAAGTACCAAGGCTCACACCCATCTTGAGCAACAATGTTAATCAAAATCCTAACATTAGCAATAAAGTACGACCTAGGCCCATTACATATTTCATTTCAGCCCACATTTCTATTCATGCTTCATGAGAAAATATCTGATTCTCAAGACCGCCAGTAATCCTGGAGGAGCAAAAATAGAAATTTAAGAAGTCTGAGAAGCACTGAATAAGAAAATATATATGACGCAAAAAATTAAAGCTATGCACTGTGTGGTTGATGGAAAACGATATACCAAAGTCTTATTGTGAATAAAGTAATGACATATTCCTGTTCCTGCCTGAGATGCATATCTGAGCACAGCTAAAGCTAGCATATTTTCTACTTGTACATTTTAGTTTCTAATAAAAACAATACAATGACGAATCTAAATAACCAATCAGCCATTGATTCTGCATTGAAAGAAATGACTTCACCATCAGCCCAAAAATTTGTATAAACCCAACAGCAATATTTCACTCCCACATGTACATTTATGCATGCAGATGTTATGTTTGTGCAAATGGGCGTGCCATATTGAAGAACAAGATGCTATGACTGGACAATGCAAAACAACATTGAATGACCCTACATTTGACATACCAAAACCCTAATGATTCAATAGAACGGATCTTGGAAGCATAAAATAAACTCCTCAAACACAAAATGACCACATTTTTCAGTCAAAAGAAACAATTTTTTGAAAATTTCTGAGAATCTTACCTGCGAAATATGAAGAAATAACAACTTTTAAGAATCCTAATTACTCTACTTTCTGTCATTTTCTAATTAATCAAACAGAAAAATCCACAAAAGGATAGGAGAAGCAGTAATGAGTTGTTCAAAGCTGCAATTGACAATGCAATCGGTTTAATTATTTTTTCAATCCTATTTTCTGAGAAAGGAAACCGAAAACACCCACAGATCAGAGAAAGCTAGAGGCAAAACACTGTTTCATATATACCTTGGATGGATCGACTTTCTGGAAGTTCTTGACGACAGAGATAACACGATCGGTGACCTCGGATTTGTCGAGGAAGGTGCCCCTGACCTCCTCGGAGAAGAGACGGCGTCGTATGGCGTTAAAGGGGGAGAGAAAGAGAGGGGTGGTGGAGCTAGGGTTTGATGGCACGGCCGGAACTGGAACTCTCAGGTACTTAAGTATCGCGCTCCTCGCAGCCGCCGCCATTGAGCAAAACCTTTACACCTTCTGCCTGCTAAGCTAGTCGACTACTGATGAGTGAAATGCGTACTTAACTATATGAATGAATGAATGAACGAACGAACGAACGAAAGAAAGGGCGAGAAATGGTTATTCTCGGTTGTTTTGTTGGGTGAGAGAGAAGATACTCTGGTTGATACCAAACGTCGTCGTTTACGAAGTGGTGAAGTCAAAATGTGGGCTTTTTCGATAAAAAGAAAAGTATGGGCCGAAAAGAATCTGATCCCACCGATTTACCGCCCTTCAAGTGAAGAGAGTAACTGAAGACAGTGAAGAGTGAGATGCCAATTCCAATTTCCAACTGAAACAAAACAAGGAGTTTGAGAGAATTCCAAAGTGAAGAAGGCGATGGGGGTGGTGCTGGTGGTCTTCATTTCTTTGTTTCTCCTTCTTTTCCTCTTTCTATCAATCAAATTTGCCATAGCTGATGGTATTCATTCTTTTCTTTCCGAATTCATTCCCAACCCTCTCTCAATCTCTCTCTCCAATCAAATTTATACCATAAAACATATATTAGTTCCTCCGCTCTAAGCTCTAACTTCCTTCCTTGTGTATTTCTATGCAAGCAGGGGATTTTACTTTGATGTCCAAACGCTCTGTAAAGCGCGACCAAATTGAAGATAAAGTAAAGCCCATTTCCATATCTTGTATCCTGATTTCATATCAATTTTACAAACTTTGTTTCTTTTCCTTTTTCTTTTCTTTTTCTTCAAATGAGTATTTTTTTTTATTTTCTTTATGAACGTTGTTTCAGGTTGTTTGGATAACTGGTGCTAGCCGTGGAATTGGTATACTTTCGCTTTGCTTACCTTTTTTTTCTTCCATTTCATTTTTCGTTCCTTTTCCTTTCTCATTTTATGCAGATTAGGGTCCATTGATGTTGTGAAAATTTCTGTGATGCCTCAATAATTGTCATTGTGACTCTCACACTTCTCATAATTGACATTGTCATTCATTATCACCACTGTTTTTGTCATTACTATTATTATAATGATGATGGTTGTTATCCAAGTAGATCGGCAATGCTTCCGTACTTAAGTTTAGTTGTTGTAACATCAAAGCTGTATATTCGTCTACTTTCCATTGGATAGTGCATCTTAAATTGTTGTAATGTTACTTATATATTCATAATCATAAGCAGAATGGCTTGGGGTGATCCTTTTATCTCTACTGTGGTTTATATCTGGTGAAAACTGCCCAAATATTGAAGCAACCTTCTCACCGAATATGTTTCAATTGTTATTTTCCATGTACAAACTATCTCACTTTTCCCCCTGTAATGGTGGTGTGAAGGGGAGGTTCTTGCTAAGCAACTTGCAAATTTGGGGGCTAAGCTCATTATTTCTGCACGTAATGAAGCTGAATTGGAGCGAGTCAAGAAACAACTGACTGGTTTGTTCTTTATCTGCAAGCTGGATAGCTACCATTAATTTTGTAAATACATCTCTCCTCTCCTCTCTCTTAATTTGGTTAGCTTTTCCAGGTAAACATGCACCTGATGGCGTAAAGGTTTTGCCATTGGATTTGGCATCTGGTGAAGATTGTCTCAGGGATGCTGTAAAGAAAGCAGAGTCATTCTTTCTTAATGCTGGTGTTGATTTTATGATCCACAATGCAGCTATTGAGCGTCCTGTAAGTAGGCAATTCCTAATTCTTGAGTGCGAGACATTGTTAGTTGTTGAAACATCAATTGAAAGTCTTGCTGATTTGTTAGCCAGTGTCTTTCCCGACAGTAAATCAGCACCACTGCACTGGCATGCACATATGATATGAACAAAAACTTGCCAATTCACTTCTTTCGCATGTGATTTTATGTATATAAGCTGACAAATTAAGAATGCTTGTTTTTAAGATAATGCCATTCTACCTCTTCTTTTTTTTTTTTTTTTTTGTTCTATGGCAGAAAACTACAGCTTTGGATGTTACTGAGGAGAATCTGAAGGTATCATATGTGGAGTCCTTGGGTCATTTGGTGCTAGATATTTCTCTAAGAAAATTACTGGCGCCTATGGGTCAACGGTCCTGTGTTCCCTTCCTTTTTTGACCTAAAAAAAATGCTTCTTTTTTATTTATCAATAAAAGTGATCCTGTTTACTCTTTCTTGCAAGTAGTCAACATTCAATGTCAATGTTCTTGGGACAATAACGCTAACACGGTTACTAGCACCTTACATGCTGAGGCGGGGGAAGGGACATTTTGTCGTGGTATGTGGGAAATGACACTATATTACTATGTACTTCTCTGCCAGACCCACTCATTACATTGAAAATAATATATTGGATGAAGCACGACATGCAATTTTGTGAGGCACATAATAGATAGATCTTTTTCTCCTAATAGATAGATTGGTGCACATGACTATGTCAAATGTCCAAGACTGTGCAGTTATGTTGACTAACCAGACATGGGTTAATAGGATTTGTCGTGTGACTCCTGTACATTAGATGCTTAATTTTGTTGTTGCTAATTGCCAGGCACATTCTCTTTTCATCTCTATATTGTGTTTGTTTTCCCTTTTTTGTCCTTTACCCTTGTTACCTCTTTTATTGTTTTCTTAAGTTTATGTGCAGATGAGCAGTGCTGCAGGAAAGACACCTGCACCAGGTCAGGCCGTATACTCTGCCTCTAAACATGCATTAAATGGGTACTTTCACACATTGCGCTCCGAGGTAAAAATTATAACTCCTTCAGTCTAATGATGCATTTCGTTGCTTATGACTTATATGTGTTCCGTTATGCTAATGAAAAGTTTAAAAGGCAATATGTGTCCCTTAGAATGGACCAGTTGTGACAGTAAACACTTGACACTAGTTCAGGATTTTGAGTGAAGAAATGGAATGTTTAAGATGGGAAACTTTAAAATGTTGTAAATGTCTTCTAAGTGGAAAATCTTTACAGTTCTCGCTGATCAAGGTTCTCCATCGTATCTAGGCTTGCTTATATAAAATTAAAGACACCAAGAGTAGTAGTGTGTATATAAAGTAAAATGAAACTGTTGACATAAATACAATTTCAGTTTTCCATTTTTACCTAACGATGCTAGTTCATATTTCGTGAGTGCAGCTCTATCAGAAAGGAATCAGGGTGACCATTGTTTGTCCTGGGCCAATAGAAACATCAACTGGTTCTGGAACAGCAAGCTCAGAAAATAAAGCTTCTTCTGAGGTTAGCTCCTTACGCATCTCATTTCTTTTCATTTGTTACTTTTATGCTGCCTACTTGAGCTGTCAAGAGGGCTTTGAGGGCTAGGGACATGGGATCATTTGAATCTCTTGCATTGAAATGCTTCTTAATCATTTTTTGTTATCTTTCTGTTTTAACAGAAGCGTGTATCATCAGAAAGGTGTGCAGAGTTGACGATAGTTGCTGCCACCCATTGTCTGAAGGAAGTTTGGATATCGTACCAGGTATTGACATCAGTGTACCTTCTTGTCTAGGTCCAGCTACCAAGATAACAGTTGGGGCTAGGCCTAGATGGTGATGATGAAAAGCATCCACAACCTAGGATTACCATTTTACTATTCCACCTATCAATGCAAGGCCTTTAAGCATATTTTCACACTCATTCCTAGATAGTATATTTAACAAAGGTGGTCTATTCTTGTCAAACAAGTCATGCTTCAAATCTAATTAGACATAACATATTTTAAGCTTTATAATTACCAATTGTCTAATTTCTGATTTACTTTTCAAATTAGCTCTGTGGATTTTGTTTTACTGAATTGTCTAAGAATATGGGCACCTTTGTGATTTCTGTCTGGTAAAATATGAAACTTATTTCTCATGTTGTCCTTAATCTTTATATTATCCTAATTATGCTTATTTGTTTTCTGTTGTCTACTGTAGCCTGTGCTGGCTGTAATGTACTTGGTGCAATACATGCCAACTGTTGGTTATTGGCTCATGGACAAGGTATTTTCTGTACTGTCAAATTAATGTTTTTCGGTGAACCTTGAATATGCTAAAAAATACATCCAAGTATAGCATCGTGGAATAAAAGCGTGTTAGCTGCTTTCATGATTAGGAATTCCTCTCTGGTTTACTTACTGTGAGTTGCCCTTTATTTTTTGCTCATTGCCTGCATTTCTAACACTAATTTGGAGCTGTTGTTTTAAATGATTTCTAGATTGGTGGGAATCGAGTCGAAGCAGCTGCACGGAAGGGCAACACTTACTCAATTAGCTTACTGTTTGGGAAAAAGAAGGCATCATGATTCTTTTGACTTGAAGCTCTATCTTTCATTGCGTTAACAATCAGGAAGAGTGATTGTATGCGACTTTAGTATTTACATACCCAATTATAAGGTTTAGTTGACAAACTTTCCTGAAGATAACTGACAGAAACTATGTGGAGGGAAACAGCCTAAAACGTACGGTGATATGTACATCTTAAAGATGCATGGCCCTCAATTTGTTGTGTGTTTATGGCCGTTTGCCACCCCACTGTCATTTCTTTTCAAAATCATGAAAATTTTACTTGGAAAGGCCGTGGTGGAGCTAACATTTTTCAAGTAATTATCTCGCTTTCATAATTATTCAAAAGCTAATAAGCTAATACGATCCAGATTTCATATTTTAATTTATAAATTTTCTGGACAGAATGAAAGTATTTTTGTATCTCCAGACATGTGCTTATCAATTAGTTTAGCAAGAAGCTACCGTATATTTACAATATCAGCCCCTGCCGCTGCGTATTCTGTTCACATCCATGGTGAAGACGAGAAAATGAACAAGGCCGACAACTTGAGAAAATAATTAATAAATGCAAATATCTGCTTCCTATGTTGGCCAAAAGTTCTTAATTAAGGCTGAGAATAAGAAATGTCAACAACTTACATACACCTGGTTCTCATCCTAATATACAGTAAAACAAATTATTCCTCCTAATACTTTCTTGCAAGCTATGTTTATGTAAGTAATGTACGCTAGAGAACATCCTAACCTAAATACTTTCTTTCAAGGACCTCAAAACTTCCTTGCAAGCTAGTTTGAGTGCTGTCTTCTTGTTAGAAGCCGTTGATGAATGCTTGTATGTGAACCCATTAGCTTCGACCTCTATTGCAATGGTAGCCACATCATTTTGGAAAGACTTGACGGGTTTCTTCAAATTATAATGCATTTTTTGGCAATGTTCATTCAACTCTCTTACAGGATGGAGCCTCATCGTTTCGGGAGTAACCAAAGGCTGTATGAGAGGACTTATACTTTGAAAGACAATCTTCTTATCATATCCAGAATCAACAAAAATTGCCCCTGCCAGAGACTCGATCACATCTCCAAGTACCTGTTACAAACATCAACGGAAAAATATTATGAAAACCCCATACATCTCCATGTACCTGTTTCTAGGGGATTAATTGTTGACATTCGTCACTTAGATTATTCTTATAAAATTACATAGTATGGGCAGCAGAGAAACATATTGAGGGTATGGGCATGGTAGGTATTAGTGACAAACCTTGGGGAAGGATGTCTCAGATTCCCATCCAAAAGTTGATTCGCTTGATAACCGCTCAAAGTTTTCAATTGTATAAACTATATCCTTATGGAGTTTGTGTGAAGCATGCAGGATGTGCTTGTGCAATCCAGCCTTTATAGCAGAACGAGCATAACAATCATTGTTCACAGAAGCAGACCTCATATCGGTTAAAATTCCAGGTGACATCCCTGGATATTTATTGTACAAATAAATAGTAATTAGATGATCCAACACTGCATCCCCAAGAAATTCCAACCGCTGCACAACAAAGAATATACTTCTGAGAAGAACAGATAATACATCGAAAGATCACAGATCATGAGATAGTCATGTTTGGCCTATGATTTAAGAGCATCATGGACTCTGAAAAAATGTTTAAGCAAGGATGAGCACAAAAAACTGCTGCGTAGGGCATCAAATTTCCATAATGTAAAATATGGCGCATCCAACAGACAGAATCCCAAAAGATTGAAATGGAATAAAGTACATTTTGTATTTTCATGCATGTCAGTGAAAGAGAGAGAGAGGGGAGGGATAGAGAGGGAAAAGAGAATGAGAGTAGAAATCAAATCAATTTAAGCAAAGAAGCACTGTTAATGTGTTAGCATATCACATATGAGGAAGTTGGCATACATGATACGGATGGAATGAATTTCATCGTCATTGTATGTACCTGATAACATCCTGGAATCTCAGGAAGCATGTATGAACCATGGGTTAGTGCTTCCACTAGAAGAGAAGGATCACGGAATGAGTAATTTAATAGGGACTCTATATGTCTGACATTAACAAGCTTCTCTGGTTGCACTTGGAAGTGCCTATCATATGGTATACGGACAGAATCAACCTTTATACCAACCCAATTCATGAAATACATGGCAGCTATTTCACCACCAGTGCTAAGAAATGCACCAATTAGTGCCTCAACAACATCAGCAACACTCTTGCTTTTTACCCTCCTTCTTTCCCTGAAGTACATTTTTCTTTCACTAGAAAGCAACTCCTCATTTAGTAAATGACTTTCAGAATAATCTCCTGGTATAATCCACTTTTTTGGATCAAAAGACTCGTTACGTATAAAGCCCTACAATATGAAAACAATGGCAAACGAGTCATAAATACAGAAAATGATTTATTTAAAAATCAACAAAACCTATAAGCGGAAATGAATTTGGTGTCAGGAAGCTGTGAAAAAAGTTCTTACATCATCCTGATAACAGTTTTATGAGCACAACTAATGAGGGTAACAAAATTGAGAACACGAACAGAAAATAGAATAAATAAATGTTACCGGAAGTTTGCGTTCACATCCAAGCTTGCAAAGGGCAGCATTAGAAACTATCTTGTCCTTCTTTACACTGAGAAGGCCTTCATGATTAGTTTGATAGGTTTTAAAGAGCTGATGACTAGCAGCGTATTTTAGAAAGGAATCTCCAAGCGCCTCTAGGGATTCCAAATGGAACTTCTCTTGGCACTTTTTTGTTGTAATAGCTTCCAAGACCTACATGTACGTATCAATAAAATAATCAAAAACTTCTGGATAAGGAGTTTAAGAAACAAAGACTACAACATGTTTACTGTTTACTGATATAACTTCCATATTCAAGTGACAAAATACCAAGACCTTAATGATACAAAGACTACAACATGTTTACTGATATATTATCTATAATTCAGATGTTTTACTCAAACCTTGCTCCATTATACTCGTAGAACCACTAACAATAATCAATTTGTCTTATAACAGGAAAACACAAAGGCAGAAGTAAAAGAGAAGCCAAGGGAAGGCTCGTCATAAGTAACCCTATTTAATGAGTTGTGTGCAAAGAAAAGTGCCTTCTCGATTCAGAAATGATTCATTAAAAAAAAAGTATCAAAATACTATTAAAAATGTAGTATATTTACCGTAGTCGTTGGAATAATAATATTTTGCGTGCAATTATCCAAAACAATTTTTTTCAAGTTGACAGCAAGAAGTAAAGCCTCCAGGTGATGCATAATTGATGGAATAAACGAGAAAGAATATAAACTGCTGGCTGATATGGGTGACATAATTATAGAGCAAAGTTCCGGCGGCAACTCAACAGATGTATGACTCGATTCTGCAACAAAAAAACACATTAAGTTTATTATAACAATAATTAAGCATGAGAAACAAGAACTGGATCCAAAACACAATAAATTGCCCTAAGTGATACCATTGAGCAATTTTCAAACTTTTACCTCATTCTTATGAAAAGCCCATGCATGCTGGCCACATAAGTGGCCTTCTGGTTTAATAACTGAAATGTCATGTCAAATTGCAAGAATTTTGTGCTCTTTACAGAATCAAAATGCATTGCTAAAGATATCCAAAAAACTTCACTGATTGTAGTCATTCAAAATCCACTGCTTTTCGGTTGAATAAGTGATTAAAAAAAAAAAGACAAAACTTAAATTTGTACAACTCACGAGGGGACAACTAAACATAACAGACAAGACTAATTAGTATTACAAAACACTTGGGCATTCTTATCTACATGAGAATCTAACATAAAATATGAAAGAATATCAAACCTTTTTCTGTCTGTTGTCTGCACCTCTGAAGATAATTTTGTACCTGGAAAACACGTCTCCCTTTCAGCAACAACTGTTGATCAAAGCACAAGTTAATCCTATGCCTGCAATAAGGGAAAAATATTAGAGTTACTCACAAATGGCTAGGTTATTATATAAAACACACTCAAAGTTGATGAAGTTCTTTTCTTTTTGCATACTTCATTAAGTTCTTTTCTTTTTGGAAAAACAGGTTCATTAATGACATGCAAATACAAGGCATACGGAAAAAACACAGACCATTCTTCAAAGTACTTCTTGTAGGTAAGGGCTCTGCCATCCCTAAGACTAAGAAGTGAGTTTCCATTCAACTCGCCCAACAAACCAGTGATGCAATATAAGGTACCATTATGAGGAGTACAGACCAAGGAATTCTGGATCATGCAAGTACAAACAACACCGCTCTTGGTATATATCCAATTCGGTAGAGAACAATCTACATGATCCTTAGAATATTCTTCACATGGAAACAATACAGATGTAATGCATTTCCAATCAATTATCAGAGGTCTCTGAGGTACTTTGGTCCCTGGGAGCAAAAGATAATCAACCCCAATATTTCCTCCCAAACAAAGTCCATCTAAAACTTCTTCCAACTTATTCAAATTGTGATCCATTAGAATTCGGAAAATTGTGATTTGGAACTTTCTGCAAAGAAGTACCTACCAAATAAAATCATACAAACAGGGTAACACATTAATTTATCTTATGCATCTTATAATACTAAAAAAGTAACGAAAAAACAAAACATTACCTGCTCTGAACTAAGATGAATCTCTCCAACATATTTAAAGTTCATAGTTAAAGTACCCCTGCCAACTTCTAAGTCAAAATGCATATTTGCAATATCGCAATCAAGCTCACTCCTCATACCAAGTACAATATCATGAACTGGAATATCATATCCAAAATTCTGATTCAACTCAATTAAGTAACAATGATACGATATACTAGCATCATTTGAGCAAAAAGGCTTGACCAGTTCGACTGGGACATAACTGGATTGTACATCATCATAAGGCTCACACCCTACACACAACAAAAATGGAAGAAAAATAAATTTACGCAACAGCGAGTGTTTCAATCTAATAATGTTACATGTATAAGACACAATCAAAGCATAGGCAGATAAAGGTTAGAGAGGTTACCAAGCTCCTGTGTGCCTTCTTCCTCAACAATATCGGGAACAAGATTATCTGTTAAAGCGCCAATTTGGTGAAGTTGCTTACAAGCTTCAAAGCATGCAATCTGCTTCAGAATTTTAAAATTTCCTTCTACATGAACATCAGGTATTGGACAACTCTTGGGAAGATGCAGAGTGCAGGTCTCCTTATCCCACCTTGGAGCAGGTTTAAAATATCTGAAAAAGAGTGTAAGAAATTAAAAAATCATATGAAAAAAATTAATGAATGGAATACTTAGCAGCATTAAAGTATAGAGTGTTCCACAGCTCCACTAAACTAACCCATCAGAAGGGAGCCGTGAGCAATAGAAGTACATCAACTGAATAGAGGAACCAAGGGTCAAGCTTGCTCCAGTACTTTCAACACGATAAAAGTCATCATCCTGCAAATCGATTTCCAGAGATGTGCAGGGAAGAGAAGAATGGAGTAAGGACTCTTTTCTCATTATATCTCCGCTTGCAAGATAATTTTGTAGTCGAGAAAGTGTATTCCGATCGCCACTGAAGAAACCAAAAAGATTAGACAAAGTACACAAACTAAGAGAGTAAAATCTGAAATTCCTTGGACAAACTTGTCAAGTTTCATAAGCAGCAACAATGCCACCAAGAGAGAAGTTAGGGAAGACATTAATTTCAGGGAGACTTTTCAAATCCATGCCCCATACAAACAGATATGAGAGGTCGTATGGGAAATGAAATTATACAATTAGAACAATTACCTTTTCACCATTAATACATAATCAGAGTTTTGCATCCTTGCACGACCTCTAGACTGTATGAAACTACAAACAGTGGAAGAAGGATCAAATCTAATCACCAAATTGCAGCTTTGAACATCTAAACCTTCTTCAAGAATCGATGTTGCAACAATGATGTTTACCTGAAACATATACATTTGCAAGATCAGACATGGCAATTGGTAAGAGACATGACACTGTAATTCTGAAAGGACAAAAGTAAGCATACCATGCCATTACGAAATTCTTCAACAATCTCATTCTGCTTTTTTCTGGTTTGGGATTGCATCCCACTGTTATTTCCCGCAATATACTTTGTCTTCCAATCATTGTGTTTAGGAAGAAATTTACTCAACAGAGATTCAATGACGACAGCTGTTATAACCCTCTCCACAAATATTATACATCTCAAATCCTTCAATCCCCTAAGAAATTCAGTACATCTAAAGTTCAAATGAGGGAAAATGTAATATTATAATTGAACATTATATATATATATATATATATATATATATGTGTGTGTGTGAGTAAATCTGAGAGTGTGGCAATTGATTTACCCAAAGAAAAAAAATTGAGAAGTACATTCCAAATGAGGAACACATCTAGATCTGAAAAAATTCCAAACCATTCTACATTTGTTCACAAACATAAAAAGTCACTCAGGCCATGCCAACCTGTATTCGAGAAGCAATTGGATGAGACAGACAACTTTGGAAGTTAGAAACCCCTTATCCAAATCGTATGTAACATCATCAGCAATAGTCCACTTTGGATCTAAAGGAAAGTTGTAAAGGAAAAGGAAAGAAGGAAACAATGTAAGCAGTAATGACAAATCAAAATCACAAAAGTACTTAAATGAGCTTAAATAGACATACCAGATGGTAGAAAAGATGCAAATGCTTGGTAGGCTTCGAAGCTAAAACTTCTAACAATTTTATCACCCAACACATCCAGTTTCTCCCATGAAAACAAGTCAGTTTCTTTGTGTGAAAAGGACCAAGCAGCCTGTTTCTCAAATGCAAATCCAATTATTTCTGTTACCCGTTTCCAAGGACAGCTAAAGAAAAACCAAGGACGATGATTAATACCTTTGAAGCCAGCCAAACACCAAGTTCATCCAAACAAAAAGTTAAAGCAGAAAAAAACTTCATCATCTTTCTGCTTATGGATTCTGATGTAGATTGACTGAGATCCAAACTTTTTAGTGACAGTTCATGCTGGAAAGCAGTAAAACAATTGCCAATACTATCAGAGAAACATTCTAGCGCTTTGCGAATTAAAAAGTACGAAAATAGGATTAAAGAAGAATATATGCCTTTAAAAAAACAATCACAAAGACACGAACATTACACTCCTTAACCTCCAAGTGAAAGAAAAGAAGAAAGTACAGCATGAATATTCATTCAAGTTTTGAATTACAGAGGTTTGCACAAAATTTCAGCCCCAAAAAAGCTATTTCTCATTGCTAAGAAATCGCCAGATGATCCTCTACCTCTATTCATTTCCCTTTTTTACATGCATCATACTGGGAAAAAACAATTCTAGTATTGCATTAAAAATACACACCTTTTCTTTCAAATTCTTCAACTGGTTTGTTATATGTGCATACAAGGCATATGGAATCTCCTTGTGCCTGTAATATTTAAACATTGGAGTCGAATGTGGTATAAACTCAGCAAGCACAGATTCACTAACACATGTATACACCTTGAACCATCAACACAAAGCGGAGGAAAGAAAAGGGTTAGTGATCTTAAACATGTTGAAGAAATGACAGATTAAAGCCGCAAATAATGAAGAAGAGACTACTGTAAAGCAATTCAGCTATGGAGAGTAAATATTCATGTATGAAGAAAGCTGAAGAAGGAACAAGAAAAATGTCTACAACGAACCATGATAAAATGAATAATTAAATACAACATTTTCTAACAAATAGATGGTTCAGAACATTCATGTGCTCTAGGCACATCCAAACAAACGTAAAAAGGTTCCAAGGACTTTCCCTTTGGAAATCACATAAAATGAGAGATGAAGAAACCAATATTAGATTAAGTTTTTGTTCAATAAACATATGCATTCAACTCCCTAGCACCAAAAGGGAAAGTACCATACACTTCCATGGCAGCAAGATGACGACAAATAGATTCAACTTGGACATGGAAGATGGCTATAAGTATATTTCTAAACATCCTAGACATCAACAAAAGAAAAGGTTTTTTTTATCTTTAATAGGACCAGAGAAATAGAGTCTAGAGTTCTACTTTGAGGAATCAACTATATTTGGTAACCCTAATACAATGCTACAGTAATTCAAGAACTAAAACAGTTTATCAATTATAGACCCTGTAATGTTTACCTTTCAAGTCAAACATATAAGCACTAACGAGTTTTGTTGGTTTACCACTACTCTCAAAAGCTTGAGCTTTTAGAAATGGGCCACTAACTGTTCCACATTCTAGCACTTCTCTAACATATGGACCTCTCTCCACCACCACAGGGTCCCATAATTATACATGTATTAGGGGGTTACAATTGCATGAATCCAAATTTAGGATCTCTTAACTTGATACTATGTAAAGTTTTTTAGTCTACCATTGCCACTAAAAGCTTTGAAGAACAAAAAAGGGGTGAGGAAGAAGGAAAATAGGAGAGGAAACATGAGAGATTTTCCTCAAATGAACAGAATCAACCTTTGAATTCATCAGGGCCTCAAGTTCATCAATTATTTTCCAATAGAATGACTCTGACTTTCCACCTATATCCAAAAATATATATTTTCATGAAAAACAGAATAAAAAGGATAAGCATTTAATAATATGGTAGATATAAATTATATAAAATACTTTCAAGGCAATATACCTTTTGACTTTATGGGGGAAGCAGTCATTCCAAATATTCTTGGAAGTTCAGCTGCATCAGAATGTAGTTGACGATGAAAGAAGTCCTGCACATCAGCCAAATCCTTCAAGCATTAAAGCATGCACTGTAAACGGAACAATATCATGAAGAAGAATCAACACAAATAGGGAACAGTACTTTCAGTTAGTTTTTTTGCATTGCTAGTGTGACGTCACATTGCCACAGAACAAATACTAAGAACTAATCAATGTTCAACCAGGTTTCCCATGACGATATCATAAATATTTTGGCAATGAACAAAAAGTTAACAAATAAATGATAGACAGCTCACCTTCATTATGCAAGCATATGGGTGGTTACCCCTCGCATGATGGCATTCATCGAGAATCAAAACCTTTATCATGCTTAGTTTGAAGAAGCTATGCCTCAAATTACTAAGCAGTATTGCAGGAGTCATCACGAGCACCTACAGTTATAAAGCTGAAAGTTAAAGAACATATTGTTTGGCATATGTTAACAAATATCACACAATTCTCTACTCTTGATCCACGAAAATACTAAACACCCATTTGACAGAGGAAAAACTGAAACTTTGAAGCACTGATCATGTCTCTTGGTAATTTGGGAAGCTTGTTTACCAACTGCTTCACAGTAACTGTCATTGGCTGTTTTTAATCAGGCATTTTAGACATTTAAGAAACATGTTCAAGCCACTTTTAAAAGATTTTTTTGACTTCTATATTCCTTTTAGAAAACATCAGATGGCTTTTGGTCATCAAACAGTTTTCAAATAACACAATTTGAAAATCAGAAAATATGAAACAAATCAAAGCAGCCAAAAACATGATGTTCAAAACTAAGATCACATGAAATGTCCAAATGAGCTGAGTAAATACGGCAGCTTCTAAGATAAAATAACATAAGACATTTGCAAATATATGTTATATACGTATGAAAGAAAAAGTCAAAACTCCCACCTCATATTTTTCTATTTGCTGCTTCCACATATCAGCTTCCCAGAAGTCAACTCCCATGTCTCCCCAATACATTCCCACATTCAAGTCAGTGTGTATTTTCACAGCTTCAGCTTGCTAATATTGTAAGACACAGCAAGAATAAGAGGAATATAGAACCTTAGCTTTAAGCCTTTCGCAGATATATCTAAGGATCCCAAAAATCTATTATCCGTGATATAGCAGGAATAGGAAATGTAGAGATTCTTTACTTTAGTCTAAATAACTACCATAGAACAAGTACATTTTTCAATTTTCAGCTCTTAGTGAAAAATGCCAAAAGTGATATCAACAATTCACAGAATACTTGCATAAATATGACAATATCTAACTTATAAATGTCAGGCGTGAGTGCCCAAAACACACACACATACAGGGACAGAGAGTTGTAAATTGCATACTTGTTTGACCAAGACAACTTGAGGAACCAAGAAGACGGCAACGAATGGAGAAGGCTTGCGAAGCATATATGCATAGCTCCGGAGAAGCATGATGGCAATCAGAGTCTTTCCAGAGCCAGTCTCCAAGAACACTATTGTGTTCTGCTTAATTGCTGCCTCTAATGCTTCTAGCTGGTAACTGTAAGCAATCAGAAATATAGAAATTTTAAAATTGAAGGAAAATAAAAAAATGCAGGACTCATAAATTCATTAACCCTTCCTTTAGAAAGAAAACTCGTTCTTTTGGTTTCCTTCCGGATTAACCAAACAAACAAGAAGCAAACTGAGGGCAATCACAATCTATATATGAATTGAATGAAATTTTAATTTCTTAACGAATAAAGAAAGCATCCATTCTCCTCATCCTGCTCCTTTTCCTTCATTTTTCTCACCAACCAAACAATGAAAAGAAAAGGAGGAAAAAATAAAAATCAACCTTCTGGCGAATGGGAGAGGATCAGCAGATAGTTGGGTTCCGTCCATCTCCATGTCAACTGGTTCCGTAGCTTCTGCCGACATCATTTCACTGAAATTCCAAAAAAAAAAAACACAAAGGCATTTGTTTAGAGACTCTCACTTTCTCTGTATCTCACGGACACTTACGAGTAACTAAAACATAAATGAAAAGCCAAAAAAAACAAGAAAGCAATTGAAAAGAAACAGCAATGTAGGGAAGGCTAAGGCCAAAGCCATGGCAGAAGAAGGGAGGCTCGGCACTCACCTCACACTCACAGAAAGTGATCCAAGCAGAGGCTGAGAATGATGTAAGAGTTGAGTAAGATAGAGTGTGTGTGTGTGTTGTGCTGTGTTGGAAATGTAAATAAAGAAGAAGAAGCTGATTCTGAGGGACTGGAAGGAAAGCAAAGTATCTGTATGAGATTTATGGGGGAGGGGGATTAATTACATCAGAATTTAATAAAGTGAAGAGGGAAGAGCCCCTGATGATGCTAAGTCACCTACCTTCGACAACTTACTGAGGAAGCAGCCCCCCCTCCCTCCTGTAACTTCATCCTCATTCAAATATAAAGTTAGAGAGAGAGAGAGAGAGTGAGAGAGAGCGAGAGAGTTCCTTGGGTTCTTTCCTCCTTTCTTCCTACATTCTCTCCCTTCTTGGAGAAGGGGGAAGGACTTTGTGGGTCCCTCCCTTGGTTAAGAAGGGTTTAATAGGAAATCATTTCCCATGTTATTTCCCAAGGGATGGGAAATGGTGATTCCTTTCCCATATTTGGTAATGCCGGGAAAGTGACCCGGAAATATCACTTTATTTCCTTTCCCATGTTTGTTTTGAGTAGGAATGAAAAATAAATTTTGTTTAGTTTCCCAATTGTACCCCTATTAAAATAATAAAAAAATACCAATAATTGTTGGATAAAAACTGTAATTATGAATTGTTAGTAAGGACAAATTAGTCAGAAAAAAAGTTAGTCTTACTTTCCCTTCCCAAGTAGGAAGGAATGATTCACTTTCCCTCCTATTTTCCCATGTGCTAGGCAACGCTTTTCCATGCCTGACTTACCAAACATGGGAAAGCAATTGGTTTCCCATCCCCAAGATTCCTTTCCCATGAACCAAACGCAGCCTAATAGTAATACGATATGATATCATGTACGTAGTTGCTTTGAAATTACAACATTGTCACTCGTCAAGACCTCTTCTTGCTTTGAAATTACAACATTGTCACTTTTCTTTTTTGGGGGGGGTAATAGGAGGAGGGGCAAAAACCCAGCAACAGAGAGGCTACGAAAGGAGAAGGCGAGGTCTGGAGGTGCCATTGGCATCAGCAGCCAGAGTGTCAATAAGAAACGTCGGGGGCAGATTGTTTGGATGTGGTCTCCAAATCCAAGCTAAGTCAAGTGGTCTCCAAGTCCATACTTCAGAAAAATAAAGGCAGGGGGAACTACAACGGTTGGATGATCTTCAATTTTGGATATGTTATAGCCAACACAATTTCGAGCAAGTTTCGTGAAGCAATCACAACCATCCGAGAATCACATATTAAAATCAAATGCAGAAACCGAGTCTGCAGAAACCCAGCAGCCATGGCTGAACACAAAAGATGGAAACCCGTTTTGAGGCATCAGGAAAATTGAGAACAATCTACAAATTTCATAGATTTTAGTCCTCAGGTAGACGAACAACTTTCATGAAGGAAGTTTTCTGATTGGAGCTTCTGAAATATGACTTCTGGATTTCTGAACAGTGCCCTCGGTTTTGAGTCTTGAAGAAGAAGGAGGAAGAAGAAAATGAGGAAAAGAAATGTAGCCAGCATGTAAACCAAGAAGGGAGGTTTTGAACTTGGCTGAAGAAATGGCTTGGAAATGAGAGGACCCACGTGGGTTTACTTTGGCATTCCCAAACTTGGTCGGCTGGAGTATTTGGTCTCTTTGCAAATTGGATTGCAAGTGTTTGGGTTGGAATCCAATTGTCTTGTTATTTATATATATGAATGCAAGTTGCAGTCAAAAGTGGTGTTTTGTTGACTAACATTTGGACAAAGGAAGCAGCAAGTCACGTGGGAAAGCTTGGGATGCAAAATGTGGGATGCAAAGCTTGGGATGCAAAATGTGGGATGCAAAGCTTGGGATGCAACATGTGGGTTGCAAAGTGATGGGTTGCAACGTGCGGGATGCAAAACGTGGGAAAGCTTGGGATGTTGGTTGCAACATGTGGGTTGCAAAATGTGGGTTGCAAAGTGATGGGATGCAACATGTGGGTTGCAAAATGTGGGTTGCAAAGTGATGGGTTGCAACGTGCGGGATGCAAAACGTGGGAAAGCTTGGGATGTTGGTTGCAACATGTGGGTTGCAAAATGTGGGTTGCAAAGTGATGGGATGCAACATGTGGGTTGCAAAATGTGGGTTGCAAAGTGATGGGTTGCAACGTGCGGGATGCAAAACGTGGGAAAGCTTGGGATGTTGGCTGCAAAATGCTGGATGCAAAATGTGGGTTGCAAAGTGATGGGTTGCAACACGTGGGTTGCAAAATGTGGGTTGCAATGTGTTGGATGCAAAATAGCGGCTGCAAAGGTGGCCAAAATCGTTGGTTGCAAAGTTGGCCAAAGTGTTGGTTGAGAGGTTCTTTGTCTTGTTTTATTTTTTATATATAATTAATCAAACCCTAATGCCGTATGCTACCGAGGCCAGACCAACATACCAAGATGGCTTCATGCGACAGACAAAAAGCTAAGATGTCTGGTTGAGTGGGGAGCCCACGCAGCCGACATCCAAATATTTGGAGTTCACATGTCACTTAACGTTGGTGGGAGTCTTAACCAAGTCAGAAGCTCCAAGTCCACAACTTCTCACCAAGTGTCAAATCGAGTCCAAAGCTCAGCCTACGAAACTAAGTTCAGAAGTTCAGCAGATGTTTTCTAGCAGATGTTGTCAGCAGATGTTTTCTAGCAGATGTTTTCAGCAGATGTTTTCTAGCAGATGTTTTCAGCAGATGTTTTCCTACAAGTGGCGGAGTTCAAAGACAAGAAAGCATTAACATCGGGAGGATTTCCAAGACATCGGGTAGCTCGTGCCTAGAGCTCAGGAAAACATTAACATTGGGAAGATTTCCGAGACATCGGGTAGTTCACGCCTCGAGCTCCGGAAGGCATTAATATCGGGAGGATTTCCAAGGCAGAGTTAGTTGAATGGCCAAGCCCATGAGCTGAGGAGCTCTATAAATAGAACATCAGATGAAGAAAGAAGGACCTCCGACTAAACACACAAAATCTATCTCTTTATCCTGTACTTTTCAATTCATAGTCTAGGATTTTATCTTTCAAGCTTTTCATATTATCCAAGTTCTTCGTTTTCCTAGTGTAAGCTTACTTTCTTGCAATTTAATTTCAATTGTCTTTACATTCGAATTTAATTCAAGTCTTTATCGCTTTAATCTATTTTATCGCATTTACATTTCTGTCATTTCGTTTATCGCACTTACATTTCTGTCATTTCTTTTATTGCCTTTACATTCATTACACTTATCACAAAAATCCTAAAAATATTCATACAAAGCTCAATCATCCTTGTCCTCAAGGAAGAAAAAGAACCTAGGCCAAGAGGAGGTTCCTTGCTTGGCCGATCAATCGTTTGATTAAAAGTCAGAAGCGCAAACACATTCACACGATTTTTCCATCCAAGCCATCAAGTGGCTTGGTGGTGGCACGCCTACGCATCTCAAGAGAAGAAGGACCAAAAACTCCTTCCATCGGCCTACCCGGCCGAAAAGAGGGAAACACAGATCAAAAGTATGAATGCCACGGGCCAAATCAGCACTCTTCGCAGCCAAGGCATCCGCAGCAGTATTCATCTCTCGATAGATATGATGGACAGCGCAGCTCCAATAACCATGAATCTTTAATTTGCAGCAATTGATGATATTAGAGAGGGGATGGTTGGTGTTACTTACCCAAGAGAAGAGGCTTTGAAATTTTGTTTGAGTGATATCTTTTTGTTTTTTGTTACTTTATACTTCACAAGAAAGCTTTCTTATGCTTTTTGATTTTCCTTCTTGGTGTTATTCATGCTTGATTTGTCCCCGACATATCTTTTATTTTATTTCTCGTGGTTTGTTTGTAGCCCAACACTGTTCATATTTTTACCACCCCACCCCCAATACACACAACAAAGACCCAATGCAAAAGAAAGGTACAACATATCTTTTGAAATCAATGGGCTTTCAGAAGCACGCAACTATTTCTTAAATGGTGGGTAAATTTAACAAGACCACATTGTCTACCTCCTCCTGATCCAAGACAAGATTCATTTATACAATACAATACAATTCAAAGCATGTTATGTGCCAACCCAAATCTTATATGCTGAATTTTCATAACTAGCTAGTAGGAGTAAGGAGTAGCTACACCTACACTACACCTGCAGCAGTCACCTTCATACTGTATTTGTGTTTGAGGTAAGCTTTAATGTAAGGCTCTAAATCACCATCCATTACACTAGTGATATCCGACGTCTCGTATCCTGTCCTTACATCCTTCACCAGTTTATACGGATGGAACACATAATTTCTTATTTGTTGGCCCCATTCTGCCTTCACTACATCTCCTCGTATTTGCTTAATCTCTGATGCCCTTTGTTCCTCAGCTATCACTAACAGCTTCGCTTTCAACCTGCTTAGAGCCTTTATTTTGTTTGCAAGCTGGGATCTCTCTTCTGCATTGTAGTCAAAGAAGAAATAGAGGTCATGCGGTTGTGTTTTCAATCAGATGAACTATAATACAAAGTTAATAACTGAACAAGTGGATGGTTAATGGTGAAAACTAAAAACAAACTATGGGGCTAAGGGAACCTGTGCAGCGAACAGTAACACCAGTGGGGATGTGAGTAATCCGGACAGCACTTTCAACTTTGTTCACATTCTGCCCTCCTTTCCCGCCTGCCCTTGAAAAACTTATTTCCAGGTCCTCTTCAGGTAAATCAACTTTCAACGACTCCTCAGGTAGAAGAGGCATGACGTCAATACCAGAGAAGCTTGTCTGCACGTAACTTCAAGTTAGAACATACAATAGGATATATGCGGCAACTCCACCCCCCTCCCCTAACACCCCACACACCCTCAAATGTATGTGTGTGAATATACACCTGGCAAAGACCTCTGGCATTATATGTTTAATAATTTATAGTTTACAAGATAGATACCTGGCGAAGACCTTTGGCATTAAAAGGGGACTGCCTCACAATGCGGTGTGTTCCTTTCTCCCCAGACAAATAACCATAAGCATAACGACCTTCAACTTCAATTGTCGCTGACTTAATTCCAGCTTCCTCTCCTTGGGACTTCTCAACTACTCGTGTCTTGTATCTCTGCTTTTCTCCCCACCTCACATACATCCTGAGTAACATTTCAGCCCAATCCTGCACTGAAAATTATCAAAGGTTTACAAGAAAAACATAAGCATATAACTGAGAAAAGGTTTGTGAACTAACCTGGACATGTTATAACTTATAAATAACACATAATCGTAAAAATACGCACATGGTTGATCCATCAATTTTTGGGCTATATCTAATGTGTTGAGGCTTTTACCTTATATACTTCTCATGTGTTAAGTCCTTCAGTGGTCAGGATATTCACATAAAAATCAGATAATGACTACTCAGAAAAAATAATCAGCTAACAGAATGGAACCCTTAGTAAATTGGAAGGAAAAAAAACAACCACAAAGCACATAATGGCGCTTTAGATTTCATTAAAGCCCTAAAGAGGAATACAAGAAAGATCCTATGGGAGTTAAATTTTGGTTTTGATAGAAATGGAACTAGAAGAAACAAGGGTGTGGCGCTATCAAGGCTAAACATTAACATGGGGACATGGCCTGTAAGTAACCATATGAAAATGAACTTCCTCTAACTTTACCACCACCATCAAAGGACCAAGCAGAAGTCCAGCCAAAGAAATGAATAGTGGATGCCAATTCAGTCATTGCTAAAATAGCTTAACTAGCCCCATGCAGTATTCTCAGCAGTAGTAACATACTGCGGTAAACTACTTCTGGTCAGCTATGAAACAGATAGCTGCCTTTTATATTTCTGAAAGAATTTCATTTATGAACAATGCAACATTCTTGGTCGAAATGGTAAACTCACCACCTATATATGCATCTCGCAGAATGTAACATTTCCATTAAAGTAATATAACCCAGAGAACTTGTTGCTCTTGCTTTTTATTGTTCTAATTACCTGTGCATCAGTTCCTCCAGCACCAGCTGTAATAAAGATGACAGCACCTTCTTTGTCATAAGGTCCAGAAAGAAGTTGAGTTAACTCAAACCGATCCAGTCCCTTGTTCAATTCCTTGATGATACTGGCAGCCTCTTCAAGAAGTCCATTATCTACAGAGTCCATCTCTTCAGTTAGCTTGACTATTGTTTCTGCATCTTCAACCTGCATCCAATGTATTTTATCCACAATGCAATTTAAGAGGAGGTCACTTTCTGATATTCATTATCTGCAAATGAGTAAATATATGTAGAGTAAATTAGTAATGATCTCCTACTAGATAGTCTGACATTTTACTGTCTGGCAAGAGAGCATTACTATAAAATGTCACCAAAATACTATAAAATGTCATCATATTAAAACACTTCATAAATAATTATCGTCATATCACACTTCAAGCATACTCTTATTATCCTGAAAAACAACCATGACGCCATGGCACCCCAAAAAAAAAATTGATGCAAAAACAATATTCTAAACGAAATTTGTGCACTGACCTGTGATTTGAACTCATTCAGCAATCTTATCCTGTCTTTAACATCAGTCAGGGCCGAAAGGTTTTCTTGAGCTTTAGCTCGGTCATCCCAAAAGGAGCTATCAGCTGCTTTCAACTCCAAATCTGCAACTTCTTGTTCTAACTGTTGCAGACAGGCAGAGTCTCTTATCTCTTTAACACGTGCCGCCGTGGTTTCAACATCTCTTCTTAAGAAATAAAAATCTGTGACAGATAAGATGAAATTATGACATTGTATGATTGATGTGTAGATGCAAGTAGTAACGTCCTTACACCAAACTCCTGATTGCAAGCCACAGTTTGCGTTTAAAGAAAAATAAATAACAGCTTATGCATGATATACATGCTCCAAAATGGTAAGACAACACTGAAACTTAAGTTTGAAATTCATGCTCCAAAATATGCAGACAGGATAAGAATGCCAAATAAACACCACGTTCCTTGATTTTCAATACTCAAAACCAAGTGTGCCCACACACACAGAGAGTTCAGGGCATTTAGGCATTGTCAACCGAAGAGAAAAGGAGATTAACCTCTCATTGCTCAAGCATGCTCTAATTCAATATCAAACTAAAATTCTCCAAACAGACCTTGCATTGCCCATTCTCTTGTGTCGGTGTTGAGCCCCGTGCTTACTTGACTCTCCGGTGTCCCAAGTAAAACTGAGTCAAATCAAACATCAACTGTAAAACAACTTGAACAATCCGAAATTGAAAATTTGAAGAATCAAAATTATCTACAATAACCATTATAATCATATGGATAAACCAATGAAAACCCAGCAAGGAAAGTAATGAAATATATAAAACCAATGAAGCTCCTGCGGGCACATATAATCTCACACAATCACAAAATAGAAAAATAGAACAAACGCAATATACTCTCGCATAAGTTCCGCCATATAGCTCCAAATGGAAACACAGAGAAAGCAAAACCGATTAACACAAGACAAGTACGTAAACTGAAAAGCTCAAACTAACGCACCAGTAGGAGGAAATCGACAAGAGCTTGAAAGCTTTGTAGAGACAGTGTGCCAAAAACGAGAAGTATACGAAGTGGGCCTTTGTAGTAACTGTGGTAGTTTGCGATTTGAAGGCTTGGGGCATAAGATGGCTGTTGGGCTGCAGAGAGGTCTCAGATGAGCCTCCATCGCTGCGGCTTCGGCTTCAACTTTGATTAGGGAATAGGTGATAGAAGTTCAAATCCTGGAGGAAAAAAAAACAGACGAACCGAAATTTGTATTAAATAAATAAATAAAAACTGTAGAAATGTTTGTCTGCTATGGATAACAAAGAAAGTCGTCCTACCTTGTGTGGTGTTTGGGTTTGTATCGAGTACCCACGGGTTAAGGGCAAAATCTAACCATTTTATTATGTAAGTAATAGTGTGTTATAACTTATAATCGTGACATCTTCAAGTCCACCATTTAGGGCTCGTTTGGGAGTGATTGTGGATATACCAATAATTACTCCTTCATTTAATCACTTTAGTAATTTTAAGCAATTTTATGAAGAAGCACCTCTACTTCTATGGAGAATCACTTTTTATGTCGTTCTCCCCATAATCGCTTAGAATCACTTAAAGTGGTTACAGTTTGGCATTGATGTGCTATGATAATCATTGTCAAATTTGCTGTGACTGAAAGTTGTTTGGCGTTTGGTAAACTTTTTGTCAAAAATGATATTGGTATAATAATCAGTTTATGAGTATTTGGTAAATTTTTGTGTGAAAGTATTGTGAGCTTTGTATAATGACTAAACAGGATATGAAGTTGAAATTATTTTTGTTATTTAAGTGTTTTGTGATATTAAAAAGAAAAATCAAGCTCACTTTTATTTTTGCCAAAACATTCTCACTTTCAACTATACAAATAATTTATTAAATATTTTTGTGAGAGAGATACCCTAAAACAATAACATTTTTTAAAACAGTAAAACAGAACCCCCTATGCACCATTCTCCCTCCCACAAACATATCCACCTTGATCTTAGAGCAACTCCACCCATTTGCCCCTTGCCATGGCAAAGGGGGTGCTAGGGCAGCCACTATTCACATGAATAGTGGTTGCCCTTGCAAATAGTATATTTTGTGTTTCCACCCGTTGCCATGGCTAAGGGCAATTACTATTCATTTTTTTGTTTTTTACAATTTTTTTTACCTCAATAATTAATTTGGATAATATTTTCGGATAAGATTTTGGTGTGGGAAGTGAAAAATATGACTAAGTATTTATTTTTAAAAAATCTGAATTTTTCTGGTTTTTTTTTCAATTTTTTTCAATTTTTTTTATTAAAAAATTGTTGCTGACGTCAGCAGCCCTCGTTTTGGACCTCAGGCTGAACTGGCCTTCGGGCCAGCCCGAGTTGCGTGGAACCCACTCCAGCCTGTGCTTGGGCTCACCGCTGGAAACCAATTTTTGGGAAAAACTCCCCCAGCCCGAGGCAAGGGGGCCTCGGTGGAACTGCTCTTAAGAATCAACACCCTGAAAAGCTCCCACACAGTCTACAATGTCAAAGCCAAGATCCAATACAAGGAGAGTTTCTGCCAGACCAGCAGAGGTTGATCTTTGCTCTCCAGAAGCTCTAGGATGGCCACACCCTAGCTGACTACAACATCCAAAAATAATCCACTCTCCACCTAGTGCTATGACTTCGTGGCAGATAGAGGGAGTTATGCCTCTCTTTGGCTGATTGAAGCTTAGGGATGAAAAACCCTCTATTGCTCTATCAAATATTCAAAGTTTTCAATTTGTTGTGTGCAATAATGCTTTGTCAATAAAAATGGGAGGAGTTGGAATGGGTTTCTTTATCAAAATGTTTATTGGAGGATTTAAGGAAGTTAAGAAAGTTAAGAAAGTAAGGTCTGAGAGGTTTTCACTTTTGAAACACTGTGAGATGGTCTATGTGGAAAGAAGATGAGGAATAGTTGGAACGTATTTGTCTGGAAGAAGATGAGGGATATATCATGTAAATTATGAAAGTTAACAAGGATATTATAGGCACTTCATTAAAATTCATTAAACACCACCGGTTCCGTGTTTTGCTTTGTGCGAAAGCTGAAATAAAATCAGCCCTTGAGCTGCTTTCCAAAATCACGGTCATCGACAACTATTTTATCTCAAAAGTGATTATCCCGTCTTTTACCAAACAGGGTAAACTTCAAAGGGGAATACTAGCAATCTTCTCTCTAACCTTCTCCTTTGGACCTTCCCCCCTCTTTGCTTGACATGTGTCATTCTCTCTACACTTAAAACAATGCCATTAATATATTATACAAGCTAACTTTTGCTTTCAAAGTTTACCCTTATTACATGTATTCAATTTATCCAAAAAAAATTCACAACTTTCTTACCATCTTATTAATCTTTTTTTAACGTAAATTATTTTTTTTAAGAAAATATGTGCTTTTTTTCTTAAAAGAGGAAATGTTCCTTTTTTTATTTTATTTATAAAACACAAAGGGTTTAGATTTTTTTTTTTTAAAGTCTAAACTTGACGTTAAAAAAAAGGGGACATTTCCGCTTTTTTTTTATTTATAAAAAAACAGATATTTTCTTTATAAAAAAAAATAATAAGATGGTAAGAAAGTTGAGAATTTTTTTTGGATAAATTGAATACATGTAATAAGGGTAAACTTGGAAAGCAAAAGTTAGCTTGTATAATATATTCATGGCATTGTTTTAAGTGTAGAGAGAATGACACATGTCAAGCAAAGAGGGGAGAAGGTCCAAATGAGAAGGTTAGAGAGAAGGTTGCTAGCATTTCTCAACTTGAAAAACTTTATCAGAAATCACTTTTTAGCCCAAATAATCAATGACAAACAGGTACGTAGAAGCACGTGGAAGGTGCTTCTCCCCAAAAGTGATTCTAGCCTTATGAGAATCACTCCCAAACGAGCCTTTATATTGCGAGCTATAAAATATTTCACTTCATCTCTCTTTTTTATATCATTTAATCCAAGTATCATAAGGGAAAAAGAGTTTTTCACAAACACACACACATGCAAACAATGTGTCATTGAGATTCAAACCTAAAATCAATGCCCTTTTTCTTATTGGGCTAAACCTTTTTGACAAATTTCACTTCATCACTAAATCTTATCAAATTGATGATAGATAATCATATATGTGTATAAGAGCCAGTTTGGCATTGCTGTGCTGTGAAAATAATCGATGTCAGAGAAATCAGCTGTGAGAGAAAGTAGTTTGACGTTTGGTAAACTTTTTGTTAAAAGTATTGTTGGTGTTGATTCCTGCATAATTAGAAAAAAAATTGCAGCATAATCATTAAACCTAGCGCCCTCTTCGAAACTGATTCCTGCATAATCAGAAAATGAAAGCACCTCATTAGCTGCTTTCCCTTATAGCTTTCTCTCACAACAATTTTTAACAATAAGTGATTTTCTCATAGTTTACCAAACGGTCTGGGCTTCCCAAATTTTTTAAAAAATCACTTATCACCCCAAATAAGCAATGTCAAACGGGCACTAAGACTTCATAATCATATTAAGAAGTGAACACAACACTTTATTGTATTAAAAATTAATACTAATTCAATTTGTTATTTATTTAGGAAACTACATAATGCTTATAAATCCACGTTAAGCAATAACTAATCTTAGCTAGCTCATATTATCATATCACTTTTGAATTTAAATGCGAACCTTAAAAGAATTGAAAGATAGAAAAAGAATGGATGATGTGACGAATGTTCGGATGAGAGAGAGTTTATAGAGTTTGAAAATAGGGGAATTCTTGATGGGCAAAATGAGGGAAGTTCTAATGTGAGAAAGGAAAAATGAGATAAAACAAATAAATATATAAAGGATGAGATAGTAGGCAATTAGTGTAGCGGAGTTCCAACGGGAAAGGGGAGGGGAATGGCGGCCACCTCCTCCTCCTCATCTTCCTCATTCATTTTTTTATTTATTAAATTTAAAATAAAAAATATATAGTCTTTAACATTTTAAGAAATAAAATTGATGATTCTTCGAAGTATTTTAGATTGTTTAGTAAACTTTAGAAAATATAAAGTAAAATACTAGAAAATTATTCTAACTCTCTAACACAGACTAGACTTTACGTAAGTTGGATGTGATTTTATACTTTTATAGTAACCATCATCTCATGTGAGAGAGTTGGAATAACTCTTGGATGTGTAGTTATTACTCAATGATAAAATGTACGCATGAGTGTGTCTAATCACAACGTTTTGGTGTCCATAGAATCACTTTTCTAAAATATAAAATTACTATATGTCCAATATTAAATTAAAAAAAGAAAGAAATATTTTTACTATATTCAAATGAAGAGATATTTGGGTCTGGGTAGCCCAAAACTAGTACAAAATGTAAAATGGGCTTCGGAGCCCTATACCCATCAACCTCTTTCGACAACCCATCAAAGCCCTAAGGACAAAATGGGTAATAAAAAGTTTTAAAATTAGGGTTTTAGCGTTCTATATCCAACTCCGCCTTGAGGTCCTAGAGAGAAGTCGCAGCCTCGAGATCAAACAGGAAGCAAAATGGTACGTTTTATTTGAGTTTGTTGCACTTTGCTTTTCACTGAATTCACCCTTTCTCTTAGTCATGCTGTTACGTAACGTTTCGGTTTCTCAGTAAATTTGAGAAAAAAGTTGAATGGAGATTTAGAATATTAGTATCATTTGTGTGAGCTTACAGCTTTCGTATTTGTTTGATGATAGCTAAAGGAGGTACTTTGAATTGCATATATATATATATATATATACCATGCAGTTGATTTATAGCTAATTTTTGTTTCCCGATGAAGTGCTTTTTGGTTAAATTCTTATGTGCTTGAACTAAATTTGTGTACCTCATGATTTGGGTGTATATTGATCAATTTCAAATTTCAAATTTGATTTGTGGAGGACATGATAAATATTTAAGTTAAAAACTAAAGATCAAAATTATTTTAAAAGGTTTAGTATTTGGTTCCAATTTAGAATGCGCCTCAGTGATTTTGTGTTTTGGAGCTGAATACAAAAGCAGTGGTTCATACAGTAACGATTCTGGAAAATGAACAGGTTGTTGTGTGTTTCATTTGAAGCATGTCTGCCCAGGGTTTGTCCCACCCGTTGTTCTTGTATCTTTCTGGCAATATGGATTTAATCCTCATGAAAAGAAAAGAAAAAAAGTAATTGACACACTAATAATCTGGTATAGCTGTGTTAAGTGATGGATTGTAGAAACATGTGAACATACAAGCCTTGTTGATTTTAAATTTGAGAATGTTAATGTATGTACTCTGTCTCTGTACCCAACAGCCGAAGCAAATCCACGAGATTAAGGATTTCCTTCTGACTGCAAGAAGGAAGGATGCACGCTCTGTCAAAATCAAGAGGAGCAAAGATGCTGTCAAGTTTAAGGTTCGATGCTCCAAGTACCTTTACACTCTTTGCGTGTTTGATTCGGAGAAGGCCGACAAGTTGAAGCAATCCCTTCCTCCAGGTATAGCATTTCGTGTTCAGTTGTGTCATTTATTATGATTTGCAACTCGCATATGGTCATCTCTGTGAATTTAGGTGTATGAGAAAGCATGCACACATGTGGTTCCTATTGTTTTAATATTCCAGTAATGGAACAATCAAGGGACTTTGTTTGTTTGTTTGTTTGTTTTTAAGGCTCACTTGTATAACTAACAACTAGTTTGCTATAATTTTGTATTTGTAGGTTTGAGCGTGCAGGACCTGTGAAGAAGAGATTTGGGTAGCTTGACAAAATCTAAGGAATGCAATGGATTTGTTTTTTGTTGGGAATTTTGAAGCCCTGGTATTTGGGGTTTATGTGTGGACTTGAGTTTTATTTT
The DNA here is from genome assembly GCF_965620075.1 of Prunus avium. NCBI lineage: Eukaryota > Viridiplantae > Streptophyta > Magnoliopsida > Rosales > Rosaceae > Prunus > Prunus avium. The sequence continues at coordinate 246,209 of NC_142289.1, read as the reverse complement.
AGTGGTTTTATTTATGGATACTGTGCTGTTTGAAATTTAGCACTTCGAGCTCGTTTGGGACTACTTCTCTAGAAAGCACTTCTGTTCATAAGCGCTTTCATCATAAAAATCTTGAATTTTCATAAAAAATTCAATTGCTTTTTGAAAAAGCACGTGGGAGTGTTTCTTGAAGCACTAAGCACTTTTAAATTTTTCTGCCAAACACTGTCGGATGTGCTTTTAGTTGTCAAAAAGTGCTTTTAGCTCTTCCAAACAGACCTTTAATAGTTGGGTGATTGAAAAAAAAGCATTACGAGAGTCGAGAGGTTAACATGTTAAAACATAAATAATGACACTGTTTATACCCAATTTTGGTCAATGGACCAAAACTGGTTACTTCCCCAGAAGAAAAAAAAAAAGAAGGGAATGTGGCAAGGGCCCAAGCCCAATAATCGTTTACAAGGTATTTTCTTCAAAAGACCATTTCTGATTTATAACAAGTACCGAGATAACCAAAACCGAGGCCCAAGGGCAGAGGGCCCAAAACGATTGGACCACTGACAGAATAAAAATCGAAAGCCGTTCCAAACCCACGCGAGATTAAGAAGGAACATCAGCATTAAATGACGATTTGACTTTTCTCCCTTTCAAGAAGAAAAGCCAGCCGCCGAAGGAAGCCACCAAGCCAGGTAAGAAGCCAACTTGCCCATCAAATCACTAAAGGACGAAGACGCTTCAGACCAAGGAACCAATTCAAGAAGCCATCGGTTCTCGCCTGAAAGATCAATCTTCCCCTCTACGGACCAGTTCAGAACGTCAAATCAGCAAGCTGACTTTGGATGACAGGCAAATATCCTTACCCAGTCATCATCATTTGAGACCTCCTCTGCCTCTATAAATAGAAGGCTTCCAGCACAGAAGAAGAGGACTCTCTCTCCAAAACCAGACGCAACGTCTCGTAAAACACTCAAAAAGCATTCAAAGCATTCCAGTTATTTCGTTCAGACTTCAGATAGCCAGGCGATCTCCGTGTTCGTCTTTTTATTTCTCTGCCATTTCCATGGTATGATTAACTTCTGAAAATGTTCAGTTTGGTTTTTGTATAATTCAGTCGGCTGTAAACCTCAAATTATCGTGATAGTGTATTTTGCGTAATTTGAAAGTAATAAGCATGGATCTTTACTGTTTCTGTCATTAATTTAAAAGTGAAAGGAAATATGAGTGATGGAACCCATATCTAAGGAATTCTGTTATGTTTATGTTTGCTGTCATTTTCATATCTGCAGAACTTAAGTTGTTACCCGCTTTCATCTTATCTAAATCATAAATATTACGAAAGGTTTTTTTTTTAGCCCGATTCGGGCCACTTAGGCTCGAGGGATATGAACCAATCAGGCCCCAAAGTCAGGTAGCTGGGCCCGAAATCATGATTAAATAATTTATACAAAATCAAATTTAGGTCCGTAAACCCACGTAAGGTGTTTGCTGACTAGGAACTCTATCTTTTTCCCTTGCTTGGATAGGTGTTGCTCGCACAAGCCATAGTCAACAAATACACGAGAGAAAGAATTGTGAAGTCCTCTTAACTGGGGCATAGAAAAGAACCAAACCAGGCCAGTACCCCACCTGGTGCACAGTGGCTTGAATAGAGATTCGGGAAGAAGGCGCAAACCCCATCAAAAACTAACCACACTCGCTCATACCAGATCTGTTGGACCGGTCATACTCCCAACAGTGGCACGCCTATAATGCAGAACTCATGAATCGGAAGAAGTTCGGAGGTTAGGCCCAAGATAGGGCTGGACTGGATCTCTTGTCAACCTGATTCAACTTTCAATTTTGTTGAACATTGAAGTAACATCTGCGTGGGCCAAAGAGATACAATCGGGGCATTGGTGTAGGTCCAACAATTCCTGTGTTCTTCCGAGCACGCCTACCACAGACGAAAAGAATACATTTTGGAAAAAAGGACCAACAGACACAAATAGCAAGTCCAGTACAATCCAATCCAATGAAAGTTGAGTGATAAAAGTTCCGTATCTATCAATCTATCAGCAATTAAGTTATAGATTCCTTAGGAATATCCTTGTTAGATGCCATAACTAGTATCTATCATCATTATCTCAGTACGTTGGGCGTTAACGTATGTGTCGTATTTGGAAGGGCCTTATTTCTGTTTTAATACGGCAAGTGTTGTCCTTGGTGGACGGTCAGGTACAACCACAGAGGTAGGTGAACACGTGCTCTGTTTCATTTCACGTTATTTCTTAGGAATACGAAAAGTAAAGTAATGCATTCCTGTTGATTCAAATTGGAATTGCAATACAATTTTACAGAGGAAGAGAAGAAAGGAACAATTGAAAACTGGAAACCAAGTCAAAATGGAAGGAAGGGCTTTCAGTTAGTTTAGTCTCAGCCTCACTCTGACTGACACTGTCGGTTGGTTGGTGGTTGGCTCTTTTAATTAACTCCTATAGAAGAAGAGCAACGGCACAATTCTCTTCTTCTCAGTTCCAAGTCCAACAACTGCCACTCTTAGACTAACACATAAGACACCCTATTTCCAATTTCCACCAAATAACAGGGAAGGGAGGGCAGAGTCGGAGTGGAATGGGAGCGCGCTGCTTCTGCCCCTGTTTCGACTGCGATGGCCACGACCACGACAATCGCACCGCCCAAACCGAGCTCGACCCCGTCCTACTCGTGTCCGGCATCGGAGGCTCCATTCTGCATTCCAAGAGGAAGAAGTTCGGGTTCGACACCCGGGTTTGGGTTCGGATCCTACTGGCCGACTTGGAGTTCAAGAAGAAGCTCTGGTCTGTCTATAATCCCCAAACAGGTTCCTTCCCCTTCTCTTTCTCTCTCTAATATGGAATATCTGTACCTATATAATATAACAGGAGGAGGGCTTTGTTTGGTTGGTGACAAGGTAGAGCAACAGGAGAGTCAAGTGAGACGAGTGTTGTTGGTTTTTCCTTTTTACTATTCATAGTTGGATTCCTTGTTTCGGGCGGCAATTGGAAAAGAAAATGTGTCTAGGGCTAGCGAGCAAAGGGAGACAAGGCAACTGTGGAATTTTGTCAATCATCTGTTTGTTTATATTTACATGATACTTACTGTTAGTAATATTTTTCTTCTACAAAAATCTCTACTTTTAAACCATCTTCTTTAATACTTTTCATAGCTAATTATATTATATGATATCCATACTGATATTCAGATCAATTGGATACTCAAACATGCTTTATCTATGTTCTAACAATTTCATTCAAAATTTATATATCAAAGTCATAATTTTATTTGAAGAGCTACTAATACTATCATTTCGCTTCAATATACATGAATGAATGAAACATCAAACCCAAAGGGGTTGGTTTGGTTTGGTAGAATTTGAATCATAAAAGTAGGGTAAACTTTCATTCTAGGGAACTAACAGATTCATCCCCAATTTTGCATCTCTTATCATTGTCTAAGTTTTCCTTTGATGTCCCGCTTCTGCTTGTATTTCCAGGTTATACAGAAACACTAGACAAAGACACTGAAATTGTGGTCCCAGATGACGATTATGGGCTATACGCAATTGATATTCTAGATCCTTCTTGGGTAAGAATTAAATGGGTTCTCATAGTTTGGTTTATACAGCATATAATATTACGACCTCACTAAATTCGAAGTTTTTGCCCTTTTGAAAATGATGACTATGGCAGTCCTTAGCACAAAAAGGGAGCACTCCATCCGTTATATCACAAAACTGTGAAAGGGTCTTTTGACTTTTGAATGTAGCACACTAGTGATGGTGGAACTCTTCTGTTTTGGTGAAGTTGGGTTGATGAATAGCGTTAGAAACATGCAACTGTTTTTGCACCTTTAAATGACAAACTTGATTTTTTATTTTACTATTCCTCGGAAATTAAATTCTTATATTATATTTTTTCTTGTTTCCAGTTTGTGAAATGCATACATTTGAAAGAGGTATACCAGTTCCATGATATGATTGATATGCTAGTGGGATGTGGGTATAAGAAAGGAACCACTTTGTTTGGATATGGCTATGATTTCCGACAAAGCAATAGGTAATTTATTTTCAACTGGTTACTTCTTTTTTGGTGGCGGAAGTTTATCTTATAACATTTATAATCCGAAAGCGACAATTACAGGTATTCAACTATCGTGACAATGTCTGACAACTAGGTTCCTTATTTCTACTAATCTAACCACCATGGTTCTTGTGTCGGCAGAATTGACAAGTTAATGGAAGGTCTTAAGGTGAAATTGGAAACTGCTTACAAGGCTTCTGGGGGTAGAAAAGTAAATATAATTTCACATTCAATGGGTGGACTGCTAGTCACATGTTTTATGTCACTCCATAATGATGTGCGCATACTTTCTCTTAGTGGCTAGTTGATGTTTATGAATTTTTATCAAATATATGCAGAAAATATAAACTCCTCATCTTGAAAGAGGCATGACCGATGGTTTAAACCGTTCATCGGCAGGTATTTTTGAAGTATGTGAGAAAATGGATTTGCATAGCTTGCCCTTTTCAAGGTAGTTTCCTTTTTCCCGTTTGTGTTCATATTTGGACTGATGATCTTTAATGTATAATGTCAATAGTTCTTGAAATCTGTCCATTGAATCTTCTCAGGTTGCTAGAAATATTTTCCCTTTCGGTCTTTTTGATCAAAATCACAACAGTAGTTTTTTACTATCCTTTCTGTTAATAGTGGGTTATATTTTATCTTCTTATTTATCATCAAACATCATTACTTGCTTGAAAGATGTAACCGCCACAGACTGGAACTCAAAGCATTTGGTTTTGCTACCCCTGAACAAAATAGTATTTGTGTCCAATCCAAATTTTCATGAAAAAAATATTCAACCCGCAAAGCTTTAGATGAAAATTAAGGTGAAGAAACAATTACATGCCTTCACATCAATTTAGGAAAGAGTCTGAGCCCACTGTTGGTAGGCTGTAGACTGCAAAAACTTATGAACCTTATTGGTTTTTTAATATGTTTTTGTCCTTGACTATTGATTACAAAATTCAATTTACAGGTGCGCCAGGATGCATCAATGACTCTCTCTTAACTGGATTGCAGTTTGTTGAAGGCTTGGAGAGCTACTTTTTCGTATCAAGGTGGACTATGCACCAGCTGGTAATACATTAAATCAAGCTAACTTGGCTTCATGTGTGTATTTAAACTTAATAATAGGAAAATTAGTATCTCAAGTGGAAGCATGACATGCTGTGAATGAGTCTTTATCTTTTAGTAACAATACAAATCAAACAAATTTATAAATGGAAGTACTTGAATACCGAGTTGCCACTAGGAAATGCACCCTTCATCTGATCCAAGTCAATATGCTCTAACTGTGTGTTAGAGAATCCCCAACGTGTTTCATATTGGCACCCATGAAACACATTTTTTAAGCATTTGAACACCATAAAAAATTGTTCAGTGTTCTTGTAATATGTAACTGAATTGCATACATATTTTTTATTTTTTGGGAAGTGGAAGATATCCCTCCACCTAATTAACGTAACAGCATTTTATCCATGATGAAGAAATTATAGTTGATTTTTTCATCCATATATCAAGTTTTGGGCTACATTTTTCACTTGTTACAGTTATTTATTCTCCTAGATGTTTGCTACTTTCGTGAAGAACTGAACCTGACTTTATTTTCGCATATAGTTGGTTGAGTGCCCATCAATCTATGAGATGCTGGCAAATCCTAAATTTGATTGGAAAGAGCTGCCAGAAATTCAGGTTTGGAGGAAGCATTCTAAGGATGGGGAAACTTTTGTGGATCTGGAGTCTTATGGCCCAATTGAAAGCATACCTTTGTTTGAAGAAGCATTGAAACATAATGAGGTACCCCTCTTTAGAGGAAAGTTCTCAAAATTTCTTTTACCAAAGCATCTGTATGTCATTTTGGCTTGTCTTGTTATCTTGTATTTCTGGTCCTTATATTTTGAACTGTAGTTAGGAAAAACATATTATACATCTAATATAATCAAATCCCATACTATCAAAGCTCATATAATTTTTGTGGGTGATAAGGACTATGTTTGCACTATAGACAAGTTTAGCGGTTGCAAAATATAAAATCATTTCCCAATAGTGTCGCACGCTGATCATGTCGTCTATTCCAGTTGACAATAGTTGATTTGCTGGGTATTTTCATGTTCACCTTTTCAGTCCCTGGAAAGCAATGACCATATTCCTGTGCCTGAATTTTTCCTTATGTTTTGGGATGCAATTGTACTCTGAAATTTGTCTCCCTGCATATATCTTAGTGTCTCAAAATTACTTTTCTCCCTTAACCAATAGCCAGAGCTTATGTCAATCTCTTTCACTGCAGCTAAGTTATGATGGTAAAACGGTAGCTTTGCCATTTAACTTTTCTGTTCTCAGATGTGCTGCTGAGACTCGCCAGGTTTTAAACAATGCTAAACTACCAGATGGAGTCTGCTTCTATAACATCTATGGAACATCATTCGACACACCTTTTGATGTTTGGTATGTAAGAGAACTACTTTATTTAAATCAAAACAAGAGACATGTGAACAGGGTTTGTAACCCATGGTATGACTGGTCAACCATTGCTCAATCTCTTTCACTGCTGCTAAGTGTCTGACCTATGTACTACTAATGCAGCTATGGTTCGAAGACATCTCCAATTGAGGACTTGTCTGAAATATGCCATTCAATGGTGAGTCATGTACTGTTTGTGAAATCGTGAATTTTCTTTAAAGTCATGTGTGAAGTTATCCTATGGGTTCAAACAACCTAAATCCTCTGCCCTTTGGTCTCCGATCGCTGGCATTGTCATTGATATGATCAACCCTATCATTGTTAGAGAGAGTTGTGTACTTGTACCTGAGTTTGAGCTTTATTTTTGAAATTTTTTAGTCCACGTTGTCAAATATTATCCAGACTCTGAAGTTCTAATCTGCATTATTTTATTTTATTGTCACAGTTTCTTTCTATTTCTTGTTGTTTCTATTTTATCTGGCACATTATATGCATTAAGCCTTGACTCTTATGCCCTGCTTTACTTGCACCTCTAACTTTCTGATTAAGTCATTTGCTGCTTTATCCAGCTACGAATCAAATAGTAACTTCCAGTTTTGACACTCAGCATGTCCCTTGGATGTCAATATTTTTATCCCCTTTGTGCTATCTATGATTTACATGATTGATTTGTTTCTTTCCAGCCTCAATATTCTTATGTGGATGGAGATGAAACAGTTCCGGCTGAGTCAGCAAAGGTGCTCTATCTGATCTGTATTCTTAGTTCCTACCCAGTGCTACGCGAGAACATATTGGCTGTAATATATACTGTATCCAATAGTTCCTGCTGCGCTTTATTTTCAAGCACTAGTGGTTTCTGAATTTGAGCGAATTTTATCAAACATTTTTTCTTCCTATTCCACAGGCAGATGGATTTGCTGCAGTTGAAAGAGTAGCAATAGCTGCAAGGCACCGGGAACTATTGCGTGACAAAACAGTTTTTCAACATATCCAAAGGTGGTTGGGAGTTGAACAGAGGGTCAGCATACATTCTAAGACATCCAGAGTTGCAGATGCCTCTTCAAAATAAGCGCGTGAATGACTGAAATCCTTTTCTGCTTGAAAAGGGACACTTGTTTCACATATTTATGTTCAAGTTATAAATAACTGTGATAGCACCATAAACTTGAACTGAATTCGTTATTGCTGGGCCTTATCTGTTATTTGAATGTATAGTATTCTTGGTGTACTGAGAGCATGTTTCCTTGAACAATGAATTGCGTTGTTGTAACTTTAAATCACATTACATACACTAAACAGGCTGCATTATGCTCAGTATTTTTCAGTGTTTCAATTTCATGATTGTCGTTTTCCCAAATGCGATACCTATGTGCTTATACTAGGGAATGAGCACAAAAGTTTTAATTTTTTCTTCGGGTTGCTGAAGGGAATGAGCAGAAATGTTGTGAATTGTATTTTGGCATGGAATTGAAGCCAGTCTAGGTTCCTTAACATTTTATTTATCACCGAAACGTGTTTGTAGATCCCCACCCATGTCTTGCTCTTGCAATTGGCCAGCAGCAGCAGCCTCATGTCATGTCCACGGTTGACAAATCTTGCCCCCTTGGTATTACTAATACTATATGGCCAGCCAGCCAGACTAATTAAGCTACTCGATCGATATTCACACTATCAGATCACATTCATTTAATTTTAACCTTGTTCAAATTAATGTTGTAATTGAATATATGCAGCAGAAGAAACTTTGGTTAATTATATATAGCTAGAATCCACCCTTGGTTGGCTCTGCAGAGTACAGGAACATGGTAACTGCCTCATTGGTGTTGTGTGGTGCAGATGCAGAATGAAGCTTTGCATTGTTAAATATGAATTTTGTATATAATGTTATATGTTTATAGGGAAACGCAACACCAGGATATATGGATGCATTCGCCCAACCCAATCAAATCAAAGTATGTAAGGAAGGAAGGAGCCAGCCCAGATATATATATATATATATATCATAAATAAAACTAACAATATCTCTTCTCTCTCTCTCTCTCTCTCTCTCTCTCTCTCTCTCTCTCTCTCTCTCTCTCTCATGAGTCATGACTCATGACTCATGTATACAGTATACCTGGTGGTCAGAGATTTCAAAATAATTAATGCAAGGCAGCCACCTTAAGTCACACACAAATCATGTCCCTATACTTGTATTGTAATTAAATTTGAGTTCATGCATGCCTAATTGTTTGCTTTCGCTCCTTTTAAATTTTAATGAGAGAAAGAGAGAGAGTGTGTGTCAATGGGCACATTTATATACTACGCATTGGCAAGGAAGAAGATCGACTTGGGACCTGGACACTTAAATCCAATCCAATCCAAGATATACATTGTTTGCTAAGAAATATTTCCTTTCCTTTTTTCTCTCACTTTTATTATTTTTTTAGATTTTTATTCAGAGGAAGAGAGAGAGAGGTGTGGAAGGATGCATGGTCAAAGGTCAAAAGGGTTTGAATCCCAAACAGAGTTTTAGTGGGGTTTTGGGTTTCGAGGTAATAATAATAATCAAATAAATTTGAGAGAGAGAGATGAAAGAAAAGCCCGAGAAAGAAAGAGAGGAGAATGAGCATTCCTAGGACTTGTACTACTTACGGTAGGGTAGCTGATGGGAGGGAGAGGATTCTCTTATCTCTTCTCTCCTGTTTGAGGCAGTCACACAGACACAGACACCCATGAGGAGGCTTGCATGCAGCTCCTCTCATCCCATTCCCAGGTATAATATTAATAATTACGCTACAACTTATATATTGATGAAAACCAAAGCCCAAATCCCATCTAATTTCTGTCTCTGTCTCTGTCTCTGTCTCTGTCTCTTGGTAGCTAGCTAGCTAGCTACTTGACTTTTACTGCATTGGTTTTTTGTGCCTTGTCGTCTACATGAGGGAGGAACAAGAAGAGGGAATGGTCCATGATCATCCACACCATGTATTCATCATATACTTGTTTCCGCAGCCAAAGCAGAAAATACAAATTTTTGGAGTTTAAAATTTGTATGGATTTGCATATGATATACAGAACATTTGTCTAACACAAGTATGACAGACAGACAAATATTTGAAATATAGAAAAGTGCAAATAAGTTTGTCAAGAAAAGAAGAAAAAGAAGAACACCGCATGGGACGGGAAATGAGGGGTTGGAACCCTTTTAACTTTTAAGCTTTAATAACTAAAGTTTTACTTTTCTTCCTTCCTTGGGGAGGGCTGGAATTAATAAAGCTCTTATTTGAGAGAGAGAGAGAGAGAGAGAGAGAGAGAGAGAGAAGTTGCATTGCATGGATAAGGGTGCAACCGCAAGCAGAAGCAGAGAGAGAGAGAGAAGTAGTGATTATTTAAGCAAATAATATAAAATCTTTGACGCAGTGGAGGGTGTGGTGTGTGGTGTTTATTATATACGGTATTCTTTCCAAGAAGGCACGGGTGCTCCGCTGATTTCTCCAATGCAATCCCAGTTCCCACCGGCCTTGCTCTTTGCCTTTGCCTTTGCCTTTACCTTACCCGTCTCTCTCCCTATGTAATTCCAGTCATCATATAATATTTATGGAATTATATAACTGCGTACTAATAACTACAAAACTACTATACGCATATACATATACATACATACATAATTATTAATTCAAGGATATGTTTTTTTTGTCTGTCAACAACATAAACTGTTTCTAATATTAGACTAGTCTGCAGTTTTGATCGAATTCTTAGAGAATTCAAATAGTGGACTCTCTAAATCACTTCTTTAGATAAAATTTAAGGAGGAAGTGAGAAAACTCACCTCCAACTATGCTCCCTATCCAACTCTTAAAATAGGAAGACCTCTAGGAGCTCCTAAATCTGAGGAGAGAGAAAGGACTCCTAGTGGCTCTCTATAATTAAATATTTCTTTACTTTAATGCTATTTTAAGTATTTATTTAATGCTAACTATTTATTATTATTATTTCATATGAAGAGGGAATATTTATGATAAACTATAAATAAATAAAAATTTATGATTCACTAAACTATGAAGCATAGTTGGAGTTGAAAATTTATAAGGAGTTCCTATATATATGAATATATTGTTTAAATTCATAGCCTAACAAATGCATATAATACATATATATAGTTATTCTCTTATTCGGATGTCCGCACGTTATTATCGTGCGGATTCTATTGTAAATAGGCAGAAAAGTAGAGAGGGGTAGTACAAAATACATGACGTCCGCACAATAATAACATCCGGATGTCCGCATAAGAGAATTTCTGTATATATATATCTCCAACCACAAAGAAACAAACAAAAGCCAATAGTACATACGTTTCCACTCATTTTCCTTTGTTTTCAAGTAAACTAGAAAACTATACGAAACGAAACCAATAGTGGAAATAATGCTCATTCGACATTTGATTACTTAGATTATAGGGAGGTTCACTATTATACCCAATATATGAGCCCAAGTTATATATATATAAAATCTATATGAAATGGACTTTAAAAATACACCCAAAGCCCATTTACAACATAACAAAAATGCTTTTAACTTCTTTTAAATTACAAAATTGTCATTGATTTCTTAAAACAAACCCAACTCCAAAACCTCATAAAAAGTCCCAAAACACTCAATAGGGCATCAAAGTAATTTAATAATCAAAATTAAATTCAATAGGGACAACTGTCATTTTTTGGGTTTTTTTTTTGTTTGTTTATAGAAATTAAATTGTGTAGGGTTTATCTATAATATTAGTGCTAATTAATGGGTATATGACTAAATATCTCTAGATTATAAATATACAAGACAATCATATGTGCCTATCATCATACAGTCCCCTTTTATTGAGGGATCCCTAAATTTTTTTTTTTCAAAGATCCAAACTATTTATTTTTGAAGTCTACATTCATAGATCATTCTTGCAAAAAATTAGACAAATCAGAAACCATTTCGATATCCAATTGTGTCCTACAAAATCAATGAATACAGTGCTTTAAGAAAGTACTAAAATTTCAATAATTCAATTGAGTGGTCAAATGATATTGGATTCAAGTGATTTCTTTGTAGAGATGATCTTTAAATGAGTATCTACAAAATAGACGATTTGGATTAGTGAAATACAATACGAAGTGGGCCCTACAAGGGTGTCCCTCAAATAAGCTTATTTGAAGAATCCCTCAACCGAAGCTCCATGTATCATCATATATACAATATATATGAAATATTGATCAAGTTATTCAAAATTATTACAAAAGCTACTGAAATTAGTGTTAATAAAACTTTCCGAGGATCTATTAGAAGATTCGATCTCAAGTTCCCAAAATTGATAGCAAATGAGAAAGTGCATCTCACATGATATTTATGAACTTGAAATACACAGATCCCTTGTGAAATTTGCAAGGCCATCTAGTAATTAGCACGAACAAATTAAAAGGAGAAAAAAAGAAAAAAAAAACCTAACTTCCCCAGCTAGCTAATTTAGGTGATCTAGTAATTAGCATAGAAGCACAAGTCAACTGTATAAAATATTATGTGTCATTCCAGACAGTGAAAGTAGGAGGCATGTTGATGTTACTGTTAGTCGACGTTGGAACTGCTGTGGGCATCCAATTGTTACATTGCCCTGCTTCATGAATATCATATGCGCTGCCGCCCTTGGCCACACCTGCTGATGATACTGATGACACTGATGACGATTGCGGCAGCTGCTGCGGAAGATAATACAAGTTCCTTGCATGATTATTATAAGCATCCCTAGTAACATTTGTAGCATTAACAGAAGCAGAAGTTGAGCCAAACACATTTTCAAATCCAAGCTCCACCGCCTTCACCTGATGATCATGATTAGTGCCATCTCCAAAACCATCATTGTGATCATTAGATATAACTGTACCCATTGGGATTATATAGCCACCATGATCTCCTCCTCCTCCTCCTCCTCCTCCTCCTCCATTAGTAGTAGTAGCAGTGCTATACATGACAGAGTTGGAGCCTGAGCTATGTTCCATAGAATCCATACCAGCTGCCCGAAAGAAATTGTGGCTACTTCCTAATTGAAGTAGTTGATGATGATGAAGATCTTGATCCTGATCCTGCGGCTGCTGCTGCTGCTGATGATGATAAAAGCTTTGAGGAGCAGTGTTGGAATGAATGTCTTGCTCTTGCTCTTGCTCTTGCTTGCACCAAACCCTCTGCCCACTGTTATTATTATATGGTACTAGTGATGAGTAGTAGTGCATGCCAAAAGGCGCCTGATGAGCAGCAGCAGCTGCTTGGTTAAATGCAAGAGTTGGCCAACCGCCTGCTGTACCACTACCATAGTTATCAGCTGCAGCAGTGCCACTACCCATGATCAGCTGCTGCTGCTGCTGCTGCTGATGATGATATTGATCATGACAAGTGCCAGTACTGCCATTCATCATCATCATCATCATCTTGTCATGATGATCATCTGTTGGTGCTGATCTGTTGTGTCCATCAACAAGCAGACTCATCTCATGATGTTGATGTTGAGCAGCCTGCTCTACGTCTTTCAATCGCTTTGCAGCCCCACCTATGGGCAATGTGCTGCTATCCAGAATCGACTTCACATCATATCTGGTCATGTCAAAGTTTGTTACTGCATTGAGTCCACGGAACTTTATGGCTGCAATGTCATACGCCTCTGCTGCTTCCTCTTGAGTACCTAGATATTTTATTTAATTAAAATCTTATCAAAACTAGCGTACTTATTTTCCTCTAGACACATTAATTCGTTTCAGAAGGGAATCATATATGATAGATAGAGGTAGCTAGACTGACTGAATAATTTCCAGGTCAAATGATATTGCAGGAAAAGATAGAGAAGTTACTAAATGTTCCCAGGTAGAGATCTTTGTTCCCTGCGACTCGACCAATCCTTGCTTGCCATCTCCCATGCTGGTGGTGTCTGTTTATGCACAAGGAACAAAATCAATTACTCTGATATAGGCACTTGACATTCTCTGTCTTCGTTTCATACCTTGTTACCCCTCGATAAATGGATGCACCACGAGAAAAGCCACTACTCTTCCTTCTTAAAGATGCAACGTACTCCTGTCTCGTCATGTGCTTCATTTCGTCTATCTCTTTCTCATAGTTGCTGATCTGGCATTAATTATCAAATTAAAGCCATAATACTCAAAGGTTGTCCAGTGTCTCATACACAATTATCAGATAATAATCAATTAAAGCCATGCATGCACCTAAAGTATATCTATTATCTCTGGGATTACTTTAAATATTTTCCCTGTTATATATAATAATTAATTGCTGGGAATAGAGGAGAGTATTTCTATTGCATTATGTATAGAAGATACTCTCTGTAAAACACTTTCCCCAGATTCGAATACCAAGCTATAAACAAGTGCATGAGAGCATGTCAATGCCAATGCCGACATTGAGCAGATTTTGCTCCACAAAAACAAAATAGGTAAAATGTTTGAGAATTCTTTTTTTGGAACTCACCGGGAAGTTGGTAGTGGTTGTGGTACCCCAATATTTCAATGCTGCTAAGTCATAAGCTCTAGCTGCCTTTTCTTCCTTGTCATAACCACCTACGGATCGAGGATGCATGCATTCAAGTAAAAATGACATATTTATATGAAAATGATGAAGTAAAAATCTCTACGACTTGGTACATACATACCCAGATAAACTGCAAGGAGGATTGAGATGGAAAGCCGGCCCAGATGAAGAGTTGATTTACACCACATCACATGATCCCAGAAAAGAAAAGCACTATTAGTTAATTCAAAACATGCACCATACCATCGCTGTATCTTTAAATTACATAATTAAATCAATAAACTCGAAAAGGAACAACAATTAACTAGCTACGTACCTTGCCTTCCCTTGCGAGTTTGTCCTTCTCTCCGGCAACTATTATCCCAGAGATGAGCTTCATATCTACCTGTCCATCTGTGCCTGTACGCATTGAAACAAATAAATAAGCCCTAATTAATAGTATTAATTAATGAAAGGCATTAATAATTAATAATTAAAATGATTAAGAGATAGCTAGAATGAAAACTGTTAATTACCTGGTTACACCACGGTATATAGAAGTCCTCTGTCCAAAAGTATCAACGGACTTTCTGGGCACGGCCTCAATAGCAGTAGCAGTAGTACTAGTAGTCTGGCTATCGATCCCAGGGGGAGGAGCGGTTGAGGCGGTGGTCCTAACAACTGCCAGCTTGTTATTATTATTACAAGTATTATCTCGATCTGATGAACAAGTTTCTCCAGCAGCAGTAGTACTAGTAGTATTATGATGAGTGTGAGATCCAGTACTCATCGAAAGCGAAAGAGTCTGTACTGCACTACTACTAGTAGTTGTTGTAGTATCGGTGGTATTAATATCGTTCTTGTTGATGCGCTGCTGATGATCATGATGGTCATGATGGTCATGATGATGAGGTAGCATTACTGGTGCTGGTTGATTTCTCAGCCATGTCTTGATCATGGAAAGCCCAATATTTGAGCTACTAGTACTTGTACTGCTGGTGCTATTATTATTGTATGCATGCGTGCCACTACTACTCTGGCCGCCGATGTGGTGCTCATCCGCAACGAAGGAGTGTCGGCCAAGGAAGTTTTCAAGCTTTGGCTGTTGATGATGATTTTCAAGGTTTTGGCTTCTGTACGAACTGTTGCTTCCCATCAGCATAGACAGGTGGTCTGAAGTCGTCTTGTAGGTGCTGCTATCTGATGAGTTCATATTACTCCAATCTGCACCTGATATACAATATATTAATTAATATGGTAGACCAAACTGTATATATTAATTAAAATTTACGATTAATATATCTGCTAATTTTTAAGATGATGATCATCAAGGAAGCCCCAAATGAAATGACAGAAATAGAAAAATTAAAAATAAAATTAAAAGTTTTAAAAGAAAGAATTAGAAGAAAAAGCTTTTAGTGATATACGTCTTTCCTTATTTTCTTTCACGTGTATAGTTATATACTGATCTATCTGTGAGAAGTGAGAACAAAATATGTATATAGAGATATTGAAGGGGGTTAGGGGTTAGGGTTTTATTCAGAGCAGTGATGTATAATTAACCTTGGGAGTGAATATTGGTGGTGTTGAATGCAGCAGCTTGATGAAGCATGCCAAAAGGTGGAGGGATGAGGTGGTTGTGAGAATGATTATTAGGAACAGCAGCAGCAGTAGTAGTAGCGGATGAGTCATCATGAGAAGTGAGATCAAAGCAGCCTCCGGTGACATCGGTACCGGAGATGTCATCGGAGTACTTGAAGCCAAGGCGAGAGACTAGTGTGGCGGTCTGATCATCAGATAACTCATGGCCGTCATGATGTTGATGATGATGATCACCCTCAGATATGGATGGATCAGCAGGAACGACTTCTTGAGGGGAAAGAGAGAAACCCAACCAGTTCATGGAACCCATCAAATATATATATATATATATATATATATATATATATATATATATATATATATTGTTCAAAAATCAAGATCAGCACTTGTTTGATGAATTAATGGTTGTAGCTCTAGCTAGTAAAAGAAAAATGATACATCAGAGCAGAGAGAGGGCGGTCAGGACTGAGGAGTGTAGCTAGCTAGTGCTCCTCCATGCATGAAGAAGAAGAAGAAGAAGAAGAAGAAGAAGATATATAATGAAGTAGCTTAGCTTATTACTTGAGGAGGAGCAAGTTGTACTGTTTTAAGAGAGGAAAGAGAGGATCCATTTCCATGGCCGTATATGGGTATAAGCTATTGCAACTCATGGAAGAAGGGGAAAGGTCAAAAAATTTGCAGACCTAGAATTAATTGAAAATGACAATCATTTCTTCCAATGCAACAATCTTTTATTTATTTCTCTCTCTCTCTCTCTCTCTCTCTCTATTCTTCTTCCCCCCTTCTCCTCTTTCACACGTACGGGCGCTTGCAGGATCTTTAATCAAACTCATATATATATATAAGATTAATGAACAATAAGGACATGATGGGTGGTGATGAGGGTGATACTGTAACTTTGCACCTCATAATTATTAATTATTAATTAGTTAATATCCAAAAAAAAGAAAAGAAAAAAAAAAGGTGCCGAGGGTAAGAAAATAATAATAATAATAATTAAGAGTAAGAATAATAAATAGGTACACGTACGAGGGTAAAAAAACAAGATGATTTTTGAGGGAGGTCCATTGTATAGTATTGCTATAAATGCTTAGTTAGATATGAGCATGTGTGCTTTCGTAGTCTTAAAACAAACTAATTATATAATTTGTCCCCTTGTGTGCTTCTTGCTTTTCATTATTACTTTTCCTTTTGGATATGAACTTTGAAAGATATTATCCCTGACCCTATTCTATTTTGTAACCTCAATCCTGATCACCAATAATAAATTATTATTATTATTGTATATCATATATGTAAGTCATTACTAGTATGAATTAACCAGAAAGAGAGAGAGAGAGAGAGAGAGAGGTTAGAGAGAGAAATATCTCTCCACTTTCCTTCCATTTGAATGCATGATCAGTATCCATCTCTCTCTCTCTCTCTCTTCAATTTGCTTGCTGTG
Source organism: Prunus avium (assembly GCF_965620075.1). Lineage (NCBI taxonomy): Eukaryota > Viridiplantae > Streptophyta > Magnoliopsida > Rosales > Rosaceae > Prunus > Prunus avium. The sequence continues at coordinate 229,115 of NC_142289.1, read as the reverse complement.
AAACACCTGTGCAGTAGAAGAATATGATATTAAATAAATTTGATTAATTATATATATCTGACAAAGTGTGACAAAAAACCCACACGCAGCCCCCTCTCCTGTCCACGCCCATTTATTCATGCCCATTTGGACATTAGTCATTTCATGTCAGATACATATGTTTTCAGACAGACAGACTCATCATCATCACTATTCGACCCCCTCCTTCCGCACCAGGAAAACTTTATTCTAAGGATAGAACTATTTTACCATTTTCAATCAATAATACAATAATAATACGTGAAGAAGTTATTTTACGTGTCATTATCCATCAATAACAACAGAGAGTTATACCCTTTGCATGACTCTCTCCCTTCCAGCATCCCCACCCCAGCAACACCAATTCTTCTCTTCTTTTAATTTATAGCTCTCCTTTCTTTAACTGCAATGCAATTTGCACTGCCCAGCTTTCTCTCTCTGTCTCTCTGACTCTTCTGGCTGGCTACCCCAAACAAACAAAACCCATAACTTTTTCACATTCCATCCATCCATATCACATTATTTAACTATTATCCCTATCCTCTCGTCCTAATCATCAATCCGCTCTGCTCCCCCGCTACAAACGGGGGTCTCTCTCTCTCTCTGAATACGACTGACAGTGAAAGAAACACAAAAAAAGTTCGGGAATCCTAAAGTAGTCTAATTAATTAATCAGTATATAAGCATTGTATTGTATATATTCATACATACAGATACAGTGAAAGAAAGACAAGTTATAATATTATATCATCATATATATATATATTATTTTTGTATGGGGAGAGAGGCATGCAGCTAGCAGAGATATATATTATTTTTTTTTGTATGGGGAGAGAGGTTTGCAGCCTGCACCCCTATGTGAGGACATTAACCCTTGTCTTCCGGGTCTTTGATGAGTTTAATCTTAACTTCATTCTCTCTAAATAACTTGGTCATTTCGAAAGGGACATATCAATTGCAATTTGCAAGAAGATGGAGCTCCTTCCTTCCTATATATATATATATATATATATATATATATATAAGCTTTCAAATCCAATTGTCTCATATATATATACGTAACACGCCTCTTTCAGTTTAAGCACTTTTTGTCAACTGCCTCTATGCCTTAGCTCTTTATAATTTCTGAATTTGTTCCCATCTGTACGTATATATCTCCAATCGTACAAACAAAGAAACGTGTATATCATACTTATTTACTTACAGGTATATACTTATTGTCTTTTTCAATCTGTAAAACTTGCAAGTTGCACTGCGTATATATTCAGAATTAGTGCACTGCTAACCTAGCTACCTTACCTGCTGTTTGTATATATTGTTAGATACATAGGATATATTATTTGATATGTTTGCATAACGTTAGTAGAAATTAGACGTCTGCTTATATAATATATAGTATTATAGAAACATACATATATGTGCGTACCTATATGTTATTTGAAAATTTGTGATATATCTCTTAATGGGGTAATATTGGGTACAGAGAGAGAGAGAGAGAGAGAGAGAAGGAGAGAGAAAATAAAAAAAAGGGTGGAGGTGGGTGCAGAAATGAGAGAGAGAGAGAGAGAGAGAGAGAGAGAGAGAGAGAGAGAGAGAGAGAGAGAGAGAGAGAGAGAAGAGATTCATCTCGAAGGCTTCAAAAAATAGCTCCCTGTAAGTTTGACCGTCAAGGAAGGAAGGAATCAAAGACGGTAAAACACATGGCCTTAACTATTTGTTTATCAATATCTTAGTTAACAATTATAAATCAAAGCCTGTTGCCACTGTAAAAATAAAATAAATACTCTCGGTAATCTAATCACCATCATGCCCTATCAGAGAAGATGTAAAAAGGAAATTTGAGCGAGAGAGAGAGAGAGAGAGAGAGAGAGTATGACTTTTGACCATCTTTTAATTAAGGGTTGGGAAAATGGCTAACCCTAGCTAGGTCATTATAATATAATATTATTGTATATGGTGTGAATGGGAATGGCTAGCTTTTCAAATTTGACCGTGGTAAATTTACGGTGAACTCCCCATGGCGATGACCGACTGAGCCGTGATGAGTGAAGTGAATGATAAACAATAAAATATATATAACCACAGCACAGACATGACATGAAATGGAGTAATTATACACATGGCAATCTAATCTCCCAATATATCAACACATGGGTTTCATTTTCATGCACTGATGGTCGTACTAGTACTCCACATCCACATGTAAATTATGTTCATTGTGTGTAAATTACATGAAATGGTCAAATGCCGCACCTGCCTGTCAGTACCATACAGTCTAGTGTGCTCGATTGATGGATTGCGTTCTGAATCTCGGAGTCTGATGTGGTGGTGATTGATTGGGATCAAGGAAGGTAGCTAGCTACCATCAGCATCACAGCATGGGTGACATACATGCATACATGCATTACTTGACTGGATTTCATATTCAAAGCAGCATCGAACATGGGCTGGGCCAATATCAGAGTAACAGTGGACGAAGCTCCTCTCTCTGTCTTTCTCTCTATCTTTTACCAGCCCCAGAGAGAGAGAGATAGACAGACAGGCAGCTGGTAACAAGCAGGAGAAAATAGCGGAGTGATTTATTGCTAGGTATAGGTAGCTAAGGGGAGTGGCAATTTAAGTGGTCAATCAATGTAGCTTCAAAGGAATAATGTTCATATATATATATATATATATATATATATATATATATATATAGCCTAGGTCACGTAAAATAGGGTACAAGATTTTATAGTGGCCAACATTATTATGCCTGTGAGTGACCTGAGACTCTCAGTTCTCACATTCTTATATTTATTATCATTATTATTATTATCTATAGTTTGAAAATACGAGCTTATTATTATTACTTAGTAAATTAGCGAGCAGGACTTGAGTTTTGATAGTATTTACTATTTCAGCGCTATCTTTAAAAAAAACATATCTTTCAACAGCAAAAAAGAAAAAAAAAAAGAGTAAGTGAGTGGTTTGAAAAGGTTGGGTATTGTAAGTGTAGGGGTCTTTTTATTCCAGCAGACTGACGAATGAACTTGGGCTGCAGTAAAGAAAAGACATAAGGTTGCCCCCTTGTATTTGAGTTCAAGAACCAAGCTCCAAGAGAGTTTTGAAAAGCTTGTGAGAACCTTAGAAAACACATTGGATTCCTTTCACCAGTAAACCAGATGAATATGACAGTTTAATGATATGGCTTGGCTTGAGAAACTTGTGGCATGGGAGCTAAGCTTTCACGAGTTTAGCAATTGAGAGAAAAAAAAAAAAAAAAAAAGCTTGAATTTCTTACAGAAACAAAGGTTCAGAGTGGGGGAAGAAGAGAACTAGGAGGATTTTTGCCAAAGGAAGAGAGGAAGAGATGGAAACAGAAGATAGGGTGTCTTGAGTAAATTTCCAGTTGCTTGAGAAAAAGCTTGGTTGCACTCTGGATGATGGTGTCTTTGCTGAGTAGAAACAACCTCCTTTTATAGGCGCTAAAAACCTCAATTTTAAGCCTCCCTCCCTTTTTTCTTCACTTTCTTCCATTTAACCTTTTTTGGTGAAACTTCCCCAGCCTAAGCCCATAGATGCGAAGCTTTTTGGGGTTCCAAGGACCTCACACAACTGGATCTCTTCATGTGGGTGAGGCGCCACCCACTTTTCCCTCTGGTTTTCCTATTAGAGCTTGGAGAAGAAAGAAATAAGGGTAGGGATGTTAGTCCAATGGGTATTCCTCCTGCCCTATGAATTTCCTTTGGTCCTTGTAATGGCTTCTATTTGACTTGGTTATAATGGCTGGATACGATGATAGATTTTTATAAGGCGTTGGGCGGAGCTTTTTCCTAAGGCATTGGGTTATTAGCCTCTTATTTCAAGCAATCAGCTAAGTCTTCATGGTTTAGTCAAGCTGCGGGAAGTAGCTTATTTGCTTTAGCTTTTTGACGAGGTGCTGGATGTCTTGGTTGATGTGGGACTTTCCTAAGTGTTGCAGAATATTCTCCTAAGGCATTGAGCCACCTTCTTTCTCTCTCTTGCTTACCCACATGTTTGGGCTTAAGAAATGGGCTTGAGTTTTGGTGCTCCCAAGTAGCTCAAAACTTATATCCTTTGAACCTTCAATGGGCCTCGTAAATACTTGTAACCATCCATGTCACAACCTTCTCAGCAAGCCCCAGGCATTCACATGGCTTGGGCCCACTTAAGCTTGTAGCATGGCTTGGTGTCAAAATGACTATATTTCGTTTGACATTGCGTGTTTATTTGGCATACTTATGCTCGAGCTCTACTGCGTTGTAATAGGCTATGGCTGGGCCAGATAGCGCTTAACGGGTCATAAGCGTGGGTTCACAGAGTCAGTATGCTTTACGGGCTCATTTTGACCCTTTCGCATGGCGGGTTGTGTGTTTGCTTGGCGTGGCATGTACCTCATAGCTTGTGCAAGCGCGTTCAACAATTTCTTGCATATCCTAGTCGGGCTTCTTCCCTAGTTAAACATTGTGTTGGGCTAGAAATATGCTCGGGCCCAATCTTGAATTTTTTGGGCCTCAACAGTAAGCAAGTGGAACTTGAGTTTTGGTAGTATTTATTGTTTCAGCACTATTTTTAATAAAGCATCTCTTTCAGCAAAAAATTAAAAAAAAAGGTAAGTGAGTGGGGTTTAAAAAGGTTGGGTATTGTTGGGCTTTGGGCAGGCCAAAGAGGGAATTGAAGATGTGTTGAGCTTTGGATTTACTTATTTTATTTAAAATCTTGGCTGAGAATGGGAGTCCACACTTTAGCTCTAGCGGCCCAAAAACAGAAAAATGTACACAACAGGCCGGATTACCCGATTCATCGCTCACCTATCTCTAGAACGACTCCTCTCTGATAAGACGATAGAGAGAGAGAACAGAAAACAGCTTCCTTTCTCTTTCTCTCAGTGGGTTGCGTTCAATTGGGTTTGGTGGCTGTAAGCCTGTAACTAATACTATCCTCTTCTGGTTCGTTCAGCTTTACCATCGATCACTCAGTAAGTTATCTTTTTAAAGATTCCTTATTTACAACAAACTAGAATCTGATATTCGGTTGATTCATGGTGTTTTTGTTTGTGTGTTTGTGTGTTGTTCTTTTTACCTCTTTATTTCTTTTTAATTTTTTAGTATTGGGTCTGTAGCCTGTGCCTTACACATACAGACACACACATTTATGTTTATCCATTTGAGAATGAATGAGCATGTGATTGTGATGAATGCAAATCATTGAGATGGAATATGCTGATTTCTTGACCCTCCTAGTCTAGTGTATGTGTAGCCCATCTGATCCGACCATTTTGTTGCTTAATTCAAGCTGAGAATTTATGTCATGGACATGGGCTTTTCTTGTATTATGTTGCTTTTGTTTATTTTTGATTGGCAATGGCTCAAACTCAAAGTTTATGTTTTTGCAGTGGATTCTGTATTTGATACAGAGGCTCAAAATGGGGTCTTAGATAATTCAGCAGATGTTGAGCTTAGATTAAATCATGATGGTGCAATTCTAGCAACTTGTGTTGTTGAGGAGGCTTCTAGTCTTGGGCAAATTGAGCAAGTGGGTCAAAATTCTTCAAGAGTGGAACAAAATGCAGTTGAAGGAGACGAACCATATCTGGGCCAGGAATTCGACTCAGAAGCAGCTGCACATGCATTTTATAATGCATATGCACTGAGAATAGGTTTCAGAACACGTGTGAACGATCTATCTCGTTCTAGGGTTGATGGCTCCATCATTGCTCGAACGCTAGTATGTAACAAAGAGGGTTACCGAGTGGCTGATAAGCGTGAGAGGATGAGTGTGAGACCTCGACCCCCCACTAGGGTTGGTTGCAAGGCAATGATTTCAGTTAAGAAACTGAGTATTGGAAAGTGGGTAGTTGCAAAGTTTGTCAAGGAGCATACCCATACACTGTCTCCAGGGAAGGGTAAAAAAGGATCAAATGATCAATCTACTACGGTAACTTCTCTTTATTGTTTTCATTATTTTTTCCAGTGCGGTGTTAGTTAATGCTCTTTTGAATTGATTAGGGTTTTAAATACTTGTCTATGTGAAATGCATGTTAACTGGCATTGTTTCTCAGTTTGGATGCTATAAGCTTATCTGCCTTCTGCAGTATCTTTATCGGAGTTCAAATTAGTTTGAGAGACCCATGGAAAGCAATTCTTGTTTAGTTAAAAATTGATTGTTCCTATATCCATATGTTGTGGAACTATGGATGAACCCTTTTTGGTTTTCCTTTTTCCTTGATATTCAAGTCCTAATAAGCACATTCACTAATTCTCATGTCTCCATGGTGTCTGTCTAGCCTTATGTTAAGTCTTGTGTTTCACACGTCTACATGCATATTGAGGGTGTAATTATTAATGTTCTGAGGGTGGTTAGTACTTTGCTAAAAGTTTTTAAGGAATAAATGAAATCATTAATCTCAAAACTTATTGGTTTTGGGAAATATGCTATGTGTAAGTGAGATTTGCAGTTGAAAGTGTTAGCCTGTTTTTCTAGCCTCCCTTTTATTCAGTAGTAACATTGTTGTTCAGTAGTAACAAAGAAAGATGTGTTTTGGAGTTCCATTATGCAATCTGTCCTTAATTAGCCTTTCACAACATAGTCATTCATTCATCATGTCCTCCTTTCTTAAGGGCTTATTGTGCTTAGTTTTTGCTTGCAGGATGAACAGATGAAAATCAAAGAATTAACTCAACAACTGCTGGTTGAGAGAAAGCGGTCTGCTTCATATAGAAAAATCATAGACCTCCTATTCAATCACATTGAAGAGCACACTCAAAACCTGTCGCAGAAGATCCAGCGCATAACTGATAATCTCCAAGAAATTGTATCATCCGAGGGAAAGGGAAAAGACCGTCGAAATGTCCCCTAGTCTGCATTTCGTTTTGTAATGTAAATGTGAAATCTGTAAATTGAATTTTCACATTTGCCATCTCAATCTATTGTCAAGTCATGTTACCTACCTATCAGTTGATATGATAGTGTGTATTTCCTTTCCCTTTTCCTTTTCTATGGGATGGATGGCTGTTGATCAAAATAATTTTTTTGTTCAATTATTCAATAGAATCGAATTTACATTTACCTGTTAATTTAGGATTAATCGTTTCGTTGCCTATAATTATTGGTTTGTACTTGTATAAGGGGGATGAGTAGAATAACCATAAGTGATGTGATTGTGATTCACAGGGCAGTTGGCTCCCAATGCCATGTTCGAGAGAATAGAACAATTTATATTAATTGCATAATATAAACAAAACCACCCGACCCAATTCAACTAGAAAGCCCGACCCGTGCATAATATCGATTACATTATTATTACGAAGACTGAAATCCCAGAAAGCCTCTTCCCTTTCGCTGGGACTGAGCTTCTCGCTTTGAAACAAACATGGAGTTCCCGCGGATCTGACCCTCCGGCATTTCGGGCTTCAGAAAAATCAAATGACTCAGTAAGTTTCAAATTCAGTTACTTTACACTGGTTTTTGAATTCCTATCTCAATTTCAATTACTTATCTTGGAAAAAAAACAAAAAACAAAATATTTGATCTTGATTGTCTGTCAATTGGGTTTTCCAATTTCCTTTTAGTTTCTGGGTGTGACCGTGGTTTTACCGTTAAACTTATTCTTGTAATCTTCTTATTTCTTTTTGTCTTTGAATTATTGAATAAGGACTCTTTTTTCTTTTTACATTGTGTATTTACGCTGTTCGTTTCATATGCTTTATATAAATCTGCTTAAATATGATATGATATGATAGTGACTTGTTTTTTCTTGGTTATGAATTCCACTGATATTACTGATTATAGAAAAAAGAACAATTTGCATTGCACTAGGATCCTCATGATTGATTCCATGAATGTTATGTCGCAGTGGATTCTGAACTTGATATAAATATTAATGATGGGGTGTTAAATGATTCAAGTGATGCCGAGCTTAAGCATTCTAATGATGGTGCATTGGTAGGAAGCTTTGTTGAAGTTGAAGAGATGTCTCATCTTGGACAAGGACAAGATGATGAAGTGACTCAAAATCCTTGTACAGATGGATCAAGTGTAGGTGTAGCGGTCGAAGCAGATGAGCCGTATGTGGGTCAGGAATTTGATACAGAAGAAACTGCACAAGCATTTTATAATGCCTATGGCATGCGTGTGGGTTTCATGACTCGTATGAACTACCTGTCTCGATCCAAACATGATGGAACCATTATTGGCCGGACTTTTGTATGCAACAAGGAGGGTTACCGGAAGCCTGATAGGCGCGATAAGACTACCATAAAGCCTCGGGCTCCCACTAGGGTAGGTTGTAAGGCCATGGTATCGATAAAGAAAATTAGTATTGGGAAATGGGTTGTTACAAGGTTCATGAAGGGGCACACTCATGCATTGACTGCCACTGCCAACAAAGGTCAAAAGGGATTGATTGCTGATCAAGTACCGGTCAGTTATTGTCCTCTTTTTCAGTTGATAGTTATTGACTTAATTTGTTCGAAGAAATTTTTTGTCTTGCCTCATGAAATTTTGCCATGTTGACTCAGATTATAAACCAAATTGGACAACTGGAAAGCTTGCACACTCTTTGTATATGTGGAATTGATATTGGAGTGGTCAAATATGTTAAATTGAATTGGCTGGTGGGACAGGAAAGCATTTCCTTTTTTATTATTTAAAAAACTCAGAAACAAAATAATCGTTGTTTCTAGATCTGTCAAAGTTCTGGTTCTGCAATTTAATTTGATCCATTGAGGGGAAAGTTGCGAAGATCTTAGTAAGTTTAACTCGGGTATTCTTTTCAAGCAAACTTCTTCCTGGTGTTTCATTGTCTCTTTGGTATTTATTCCAAAGAGTTCATTTGATTGACCTCAGTGTCAATGGGTAACTGTTACATTATCTAATAGATGTGGAATGCTTTTGTAGGATGATAAGACAAAGATTGAAGAATTAACTCGGGCGCTGTTCCTTGAGAGAAAGCGGTCTGCTTCACTTAGAGAAATAGTTGATCTTCTATTTGATCACATTGAGGAACATACGCAAGACCTGTCAAAGAAAGTTCAGTATGTTGTCGACAAGGTAAAGGAGATTGAATCGGAAGGGAAAAAGCGCTATAACCTCGGATAGTTGTAGCATCCTAAACCTAATGTATACTGTATATATTCACATTAGCATTATAATTTTATTTTGTTTTACTGAACAAGTATTACTTTGCATTGCAATGATAAATATGAGTTTGGTTAGAGAGAAGGTTGCTAGCATTTCTCACTTTCTCCCCTCTTTGCTTGACATGTGTCATTCTCTCTACACTTAAAACAATGCCATTAATATATTATACAAGCTAACTTTTGCTTTCCAAGTTTACTCTTATTACATGTATTCAATTTATCCAAAAAAAATTCACAACTTTCTTACCATCTTATTAATCTTTTTTTAACGTAAATTAGTTTTTTTAAGAAAATATGTGCTTTTTTTCTTAAAAGAGGAAATGTTCCTTTTTTTTTTTTTAATTTTATAAAACACAAAGGGTTTAGATTTTTTTTTTTTAAAAGTCTAAACTTGACGTTAAAAAAATAGGGGATATTTCCGCTTTTTTTTATTTATAAAAAAACAGATATTTTCTTTATAAAAAAAATAATAAGATTGTAAGAAAGTTGAGAATTTTTTTTGGATAAATTGAATACATGTAATAAGGGTAAACTTGGAAAGCAAAAGTTAGCTTGTATAATATATTCATGGCATTGTTTTAAGTGTAGAGAGAATGACACATGTCAAGCAAAGAGGGGAGAAGGTCCAAAGGAGAAGGTTAGAGAGAAGGTTGCTAGTATTTCTCGGATCGCTATAGCTAGCCTAACCCCAACCCCAAAAGCTGGGTAGCTTTCATTGAGAAAATTGATCCATCGAATCGAACCCTTTAATTAGCTGAGACGAGATGAGATGAGACGAGACGAGACGAGAGATCAGAAATCAGATGATGGCAAAGGAGGTGAGATTGAGATACATGCAGACCTGGGGTGAAGTTGCACAATCCCTTCTTATATCCCACCACTACCAACACCACCAGGTCCAAGGATGTTCAAATAATTATCCGAAATTGGAGGCCATTATCGAAGAAGGATGTCATGCTCATGATGAGAGCTTTCAAGTAGTTGTACCAAAGAGGGTCTTGACATTTCTTCTTCCTATCTTTCTTTCTTTCATCTGTTACTTTCTCTTGTATACACGTTTTGAGGGAAACTTCCTAATGATCCAGTGGACGCATAATTCAAAAAACTGAACATGCAAAAAACCAATTGCAAACTGTCTATGCAAGACTCGTTTAGCATGGTCCATGCTGCCATGGCTAAGGCAGCACCAAAATTAAAGGTGACGCCTCGCCTTAGAAAATAGTTTTATTTTGTATATTAACTTCTCTCTCTCTCTCTCTCTCTCTCTCTCTCTCTATATATATATATATATATATATATATCTATCTCTCTCTCTCTCTCTCTTAATATCACAAAACGTCCCTAAGGTTTACGAAACAATTGGATTGGGGTTTACGAAACAATCGGATTGCATCCTTAATGTTTTTTTTTTGTCATTCGTGATCCTCAAGATTAGTATGTGTGATCACAAATGGTCATTGTCGTTAGGTTCCGTCCAAAACTCTGTTAGTTTGCTGACATGACATATACATATATAAAACAAAACATCCATGAGGTTCATACACCTATCACAAATAGTCTCTGCGAATTTTTTTTATTTTTTTCATTTAAAAATATATATTGTATTTTAAATACACGTGTCACTATATTATTGTAGATGTGAGCTCCACATATATGCCACATCAACAAACCAATGGAGTTTTTTTTAAAATAATTTAAAATTCATAAAATTTAAAAATGAAAAAACCAAGGGTTTAGGTTTCATAAATAGTCCTCAAAGTTAAAATCCTTCCATAAATGGTTTTTTCATTTGTAAATTTTATGAATTTTAAATTATTTTTAAAAAACTTCATTAGTTTTGTTTGCGCTAAAACTAGATGGATAGTAAATAGGCCAACTTAAAGATGAGGTGGATGCTGAAGGTAAGAACCCTCAGTGTGTGAGAGCATTCGGTAAGTAAATAAGCATGCATACAGAAGACAAATGTACGTGGTTCACCCGAATAATGGGCTACGTCCACGGAGAAGTATGTTCTCATTACGATAATGTGAGTATAAATTGCACATAGGTTTAAACTCAAGGAGAAGAGGAAGAATACCGAAGGCCGAAGGCCGAAGGCCGAAGACTGAAGGTCGGAGGCTGAAGATCTGGCTGAAGGCCGATGTTCCGTGGGCTTGTAAATGGGCTCATGGGTAAGTCCATGAGGCCCAAGTAGCCTGCCCAACCCCCCCTTCTTCCTAAAGGGGAAAGGTCTCCTTTTATAAAGAAGGGAGAGTCCCCTCCTCTTGTGTTTTGTCGATGTGGGACTCCCTTCCCTTTGGCTTGGGAGTGTTTGGGGAGTGCTTGGCCAGATATTGTACAAACAGGAGTCCCCCAAGTTCCCGATTAAGGAGGTACTTCTTGATTGGGGACTTGTAGTCATTAATGCACTGGCCAAGTAATGCTTCAGCTCATTCTTCAGCAGGCTAATGGCTGATGGCCGAAGGCTGATGGCTGAAGGCTGATGGCCGATGGCTGATGGCCAATGCCGAAGGCCGATAGGCGATGGCCGATGGCTGATGGCCTATGCCTGATGGCCGATGGCCGAAGGCTGATGGTCGATGCCGAAGGCCGATGGCTGATGGTCGAAGACTGATGGCCGATGGCTGATGGCCGATGCCGAAGCTCGATGGCCGATGCCGAAGGCCGATGGCTGATGGCCGAAGGCTGATGGCTGATGGCTGATGGCTGATGGCCGAAGGCTGATGGCCGAAGGCTGATGGCCGATGGCTGATGGCGCCGTAAGGGATAAGTGTCTCCTGGAAGGTGCCGTTCGGCATGGCTGTGAGAAAATGCGCTGAAGAAGTGTCTCCTGGAAGGTGCCGTTCGGCATGACTTTGAGAAAAGGCGCTGAAGAAGTGTCTCCTGGAAGGTGCCGTTCGGCATGGCTTTGAGAAAAGGCACTGGAGAAGTGTCTACTGGAAGGTGCCGTTCGGCATGGCTTTGAGAAAAGGCCGAAGGCTGATGGCCGATGCCGAAGGCCGATAGCCGATGCCGAAGGCCGATGGCTGATGGCCGATGGCTGATGGCTGATGGCTGTTGCATAGATTTAGCTCCACCAAAATGGATTAAGCTGCATCCTCAACTTGTGATACTCGCAAGTGCACGAACCGTTGGTAGTATAGCATATGTAAGTGCGAGGTCGATTCCACAGGGATTGGTGATTGAATGATCCAATTTAGTTTCCCTACACAAAATAGAAACAAAAACAAAGAACATAAAACAAGGAAGAAAGAAATAAGTAACTCAAGCAAATAAGTTCCCAAGTTCAATTTAGATTAATGGATTGATTCTAGCTAAAGTATGATTAAGCCATGGTGTGTGGTCATAACCTTGTGTTCCTAATTCCCTAATTTGATCATTTGTTGTCTAACCTAAAATTAAGCATTAGGAACCCATTAAGCATAGAAGAACATTTTAAACAACCAAGTATGTATCTAATCCCTGTTGTCGAATGTCCATACATACTCTTCCTATTCATAGTTCAATTCGAATTAAAGCATGGTGTATACTCTTAATTCAAACCAAGATAGCTAACATGCAAGCCTAAATGGTGATCAATCTTTCAAACTAGCATATTAACTTATAAGCATAATGAATAAGAACAAAAACCATAATTGAAACTTGGAAACTAATTCAACTTGAAAACTTAAGAAAAGAATTTACATAACAAAGAAAAATAAATTACAACTAAGAAAACATTAAGGAAACTAAGAGAACTTTGAGGAAGAAAGGAAGTGTTTGAGAACTTTGAGGAGGGAGAAGAAAGTGTTTGGGAACTTTAGAGAATTTTGGAAGAACATGTGTTTGAGAGCTTTGAGGATTTTGGAAGGGAATGTGTTTAAGACATGGGGAATTTGGAAGAGACTGTTTGAGAACTTGGAGGATTTGGAGAAGAAAGTAGAGAGGTGTTTTGAGAGCTTTGTGGATTTTGGAAGAGAGTGTTTAGGAACTTTGAGAATTTGGAAGAGAGTGGTTGAGAACTTGGAGGATGTTTGTGAACTTGGAGAATTTGAGAACTTAGGGAAGGAAGAGAAATGTGTTTGTGAAGTGTTTGAGACATGGAGACTTTTGGAAGAGAAGGGAAGTAGAGAGATGTTTGAGAACTTTGAGGATTTTGGAAGAACATGTGTTTGAAAGCTTTAGAGAATTTGATGAAGGAAATGGGAGAAGTGTTTGGGAAGTGTTTGGAGAAGAGAGTATTTGAAGAATTTAGAAGAAGAGAAAGGAAAAGTGTTTGATATTTAGTACAAAGAAAATTTAATAGAATGATCTTATTACAACAATTGAGAACTACAAAGGGAAACTAAGAGAATTTGAGGGAGAGAAGGGAAGGGAGCTCTAGAGAAGTGCTTGAGAGCTCCCCCCCTTGGGGTGTTATTACAAGCTTAGAGAACTTCCCTATTTATAGGCCTAGGGGAAGTGAAAATCAGAATTCAATAAGACTAATGCATACAACACTTGAATTATAAAATCTGAAATGGTTGATGCACTTGTATTAGAAAATCTGAAATGGGTGATGCACTTGTATTAGAAAATCTTGAATTGGTTGATGCACTTCACCACTAAATCCCACCAGCAGCCCTAGCTCATCTTCATGTCACCATGACCAAGCTTCCAACCAGAAATGATAGCTCATACCTAGCTCACCATGACCAAGCATCCAACCAGCACATGCTGAGGTCAGCATGACCAGCAACTTCAAGGGCTTACAACTTGGGCTTCTCTTAATCAAATTAGGACTTTAAGCACTCTAAATTGAAGTTCAGAATGTCTTCTTTCCAGCCATATGTTATTTGGGCCAATCCAAGGTCGGAGGAAGAAGTTAAGGCCGAAACAAATTGCTAACTCATTTTCCGCGCTGATAAGATCCATCCTGAGCATGGTTCTGTGTTTGCTAGGTAACGGACTCCAGATTTATCCAATGGGGCTGAATTTTGGATATGTTATAGTACACACCAATTGGAGCAACTTTCATGAAGAATGTGGCCTCATCCGAGCTATGTAGGTTGCTGAAACAAAGCTTGCAATATGACCTACGGAACTGGACTGGCAGGGGGCTGTAGCCATAATGAATTTGTCTTTAAGCTCTTCATCAATTCATCCAAATTAGGCCTTAACATGCTTGAATTGCATGAATTATGTTCTCCAAAGCCATCATTGTTACCTAAAGCTCAATTAACTGAAAGATAAACACAAAAAGGATTAAAAGCACAAGTTTAACTCAAAAACATAACCAAATCATAAGCTAGAAGGGTAAGAAATAATATACAATTATGAACCGATCAAATACCCCCAAACCTAGATTTTGCTAGTCCTCGAGCAAAACAACACAAAACAAAGTTAAAAACAAAACTAGAAGTTAACTAAACCACTTTCGTAGGTAACTCGATTGCATTTAGCATATGCAACAAGCCTTTAAACCTCTAGGCATCCCTAGTAGGAGGAGTTGTGTCTCCTGAGGGTTTAACAGATACGATACCCACAAACGTTTTTCTAACTCTACAAAACAAAATGGTTAGAAAACTTATTAGATTTGTTAGTCCTTAAGCAAAATAAAAATAAAAATAATTATACAAACAAAAATAAAACCAAAAACCAAAAAATAAATAAATAAAATAAATAAATAAAAACAAAACAAAAATAAGACTCAAAACAATCTTCCCGAACATTTTCTGAAGAGAAATGACTCATGCACATGACTCAAAAGTTTTTAACAATAAAAACTCAATTTTAGACATTATTCACAAAGCGGCAAAGTTCAAAACATAATATGCTCAAAGTGTAGTAGTGTGATAGCCAAATGCAACAAATTCCCCAATCTTAGTTTTCACACAATTTCAAAAATCATACAAAGCACAAGTTCAACTTCAAATCTCACCAAAGTTGTCCTCTCACAAATGAATCACTCAGAAGAGGGCTATAATGCAACACTCAGTTATAAACATGAGATTAGAGTTAAACCATAAAGACTTAACTCAAAATAGAAAGATGAAGAACTTGCATTAATATGATCTCAAGAAGGATGCCAAACACTTAAAAGCAGAAAATGAATGCAATTCAACCACATGACATTTAAGATCAATTTAGGTCTTTAGTAAAGGTTGTAACTGGGCCAAGGGAGTAAGGTGAGTAAAAAAATAAAAGGTATGGATAATACAAAGTCCAAGGAACTCGCAATGTAAGAGCATAAAATAATTGTTTACAAGACTTCGAATCATCACGATTAGATTTTTTCTTTTACATGATCAAAACTCCTTATACCTTCATTTACATTGATTGATACTCCTTTCCTTTAATTGAACAAACACCAATTTATTTTGAAGGCCCAAAAATGAAATTTCAATCAACCACCACTTAAATTTTCTCTTTTCTTTCACCAATTGTGTGATTTTTTTTTTCTTCGAAATGTAACACCCATTCCCAAACTTAGTATGAAAAACACATCCCAATTAAAGCTCATGAGTTCCTTAGAAAGGTAAATATTTGTTTTTCGGGCTAAGGCGAGGAAATAAAATTGGTAAATGAAAGAAAAGGTTTACATGTAGGCTCAAAATGGTTAACAATGGAAAATCATGCTTAAGCATGCATAAGGTTAGCTTGAAAGGCACAAACGATCCAAAGAGGGCCTTAATATCACTTCTTAAATGTCATGAAATCAAATTGCATAAGAATGAATGACTTTTAAGTGTTCAACCAAATCAATGAATAATGAGATCAAACAACAACTTTGATGACAAGAAAATAAGAGTATGTATATAACACTCATGAATTGAAGTACAAGGCTCAAAAGCTCACTTTATATGGTTGGTTATATAAGTCTAATTTATGCTTCATACAATTCTTTAGATCATGCAAATCCTTTAATTGGAAAATTATGAAACAAATGGCAAGTTTAAAGAAGGTTTCAAGCATATCATGTTAGAACAATGCCAAATTAAATTTTTTTTTTTTTAAATAATTTTTTTTTTTAATAAAGAAAAAAAACACTAAAATAAAATGAAATCCAATTTTCATTTAAGTCATGCAAACATTTATCACAATCTCATCAAATGTGTTCGGAAAGTGAATAAAATCAAAATAAAAATAAAAGCAAGACTCAAACAAAATAAAATAAAAATAAAAACAAGCAAAAAAATTAAATTAAATTAAGGGAAAAAAAAAAAATTACATGCTAAACTCCAATACCCCCAAACCTAGAAATGAACATTGTCCTCAATGTTTAAAAATTAGGAACAAGCAATGTCATAGCAAGAAATGAAAGGTACTAAAGTAAATATAAATCACAAAACACACAAGAATTAAAATACACAAATAAAATAATTACAAAAATAAAAATTACAAAACAAACAAACAAACAAACAAAAAATGAAACAGTAAACCCTAATCACACAATTCTGAAACCCAAAAAAAATTTGAAGCCCAAAGCCCACAATGAAATTAACCCACCTTGAAACCCAAACAAGGTGAAAAACCGACCCAAAATGAATTCTGAAGCCCACACATTTTATTATTATTAATTTTTTTTTTAAAAGAAGATAAAACGTGAATTATGAGCGCAAAGTGGGATTTCTGAAAAGAAAGCACGTGGTCCCTGATGTCGTCTCATGGATAGTCACGGGCAGAAAGCAAGAGCCACGTGTCGACGCATAGAGGCGCCGCAGACTCCACAAGCAGAAATTACGGGGCCATACAAAGTCGTGATGACTTTACTGAACGCGTCCGTTCAGAAAGGTCACGTCGAGATAAATGTGTTGGGTACGGTTGGAAAGCGAGAAGGTTGTGGGACTCGATGAATGCTGGAGATTCAGAAATGCTTAGACGCTGCAATGGCTAGGGTTTGTCAAAGACTATATCTATAAGAAGGAAAAAGAAGGGGATAAAAACAAAACCACAAACTCAGAAACACAAAAGAGAAAAGAAGAAAAAAGTGAGAAATCAAATGGCCTCTTCCTACCCATTTTCGTTGGATCTCAACCTAGCTCCACCGACTCAAACACGGGGCCAAGCAGCAGCACCAGTATGGATGCCCTACTTTGGCTCCTCACGGGGGCCTGTGTCTGTCAATGACTCAATACTCCTAGACAACGATGTTGCTATTGGAGTTGGCAGAAATTTAGTGACTCCCAAAGATATACATGTGTTCGGGACAAGGGATGACAACCGAGTCACGAGTGATGCCCTGGCACTGAGCGTGCAGAGTACAGCATGTGTTGCAAGTTTGGGTCATCGCCTACTTGCGAAGTCCCATGAGGTAGAGGTGCTGAAAGCTCAGTTGGCGGCGGAGCGAAGTATGGTTGAAGATTGTCAAAGTGCTATAAAGAGCTTAAAAAGGGAGAGGTCAAGGATAGTGGAGGTGAATCGACACCAGCTAGAAGTATTGCGGGACGAGAATAAAAACCTATCAAAGATGGTAGAGTTGTATTCTCGCGACATGCGAAAGCAGCTGGAGGACCTAGACCGACCGGGTAAACGCAAGCAAGCAGATCGCGAGAGTAGTTACGCTCAAGCTAAAATTGCGATCTTTGGGAGCTCAAGTGATGAGCCCCAAGAGGCTGTGCGTGAAGCCCCGGAAGAGGACAGCCAGAGGGCCAAACTCAAAGCTCCTATGGTCGAGACACCGAGCGCCAAGAAGAAATGATTTCAGTTTTTATTTATTATTTAATTTTAAAGTGTATGTGTGTTTTTTTTTTCTTTAATTGGGAAATAAAAACGTTAGCTATCTCAAAGAAACGATTGACCCTAAATGTAAAGAACGACAATCAAACAAAAACACGAAGACCCAAACAAGATTTTTTTTTTTTTTTTTTTTTTTTTTTTAGTTAAGTAAATACACAAATAACTGCTTCTTCTTTTAAGAGAAAAACTTAAGGATGACCAGTTAAGGGCCTCAGAAAACACAGCCAGGGGTTCCGGGAAGGTTGGAGGGGTCACAATGGTCCCGCTTAAAACCCTAACTTCTTAGACACCGAAGGTGTCGCCTTAAAGAACTCCTAGACACTGTATAGACTGCGGTTGCTCACTGGAGTTACCAAAAATTTAGCTCCTTCAAAGAATATCCTATGAGTTTTAAATTATACTACCTAATTAAATAAAAAACAAAATAAATAAATAAATAAATAAACTGAAATAAACACGCAATTCAAACAATAATTTAAAAGAAGAGTTGGGATTCTTGCACCAGGTGTCCAAGACGCATCTTTAATTTTGTCTTTTCTTCCAACTACATTATTAAGAAACCAGTCAAACAAGAAGAAAATAATTGAAAATAAAATAAAATAAAAACTGAAAAAGCAAAAACACAAACATCAGAAAACAGGGAGGCAAAAGTAAGTGAAAGTGTAGACATGCTCCCTTTTTAAAAAAAACGTGCTCGCAATTTGCGCCAGAAATGAAGGGATCCGAGAGAAAAGAGCACAGGATAGCACCCTCGAGATCCGAAGTGCTTTCGGCTCCCTCATCTGCATAAGTCTATTTAAACTCATCTCGGTGAAGTAGAAGAGCACCCCGCATTTCTTCCTGCAAATTCAGAGAAAAACATCAAAAAATCCAAAAACAAAACAATGGCATCCTCATGCACTCACCTTGATGATCTCAACCTTGAATTATCCCTTGCGCCACCGAATGCGCAGATAAGGGCTCCTCAAAACCATGTCTTCCCAAACTCCACATATCATCACGGTACGGCCTCAAACTTTGCTGAGGTAATACCGAACTTTTCTGAGGCAATGCCGAACAGAGCAGCGCTGCTTGGAGGCATGATTGGCAGCAAGCTCACACCGACAGATCATCTGCATGTGGCACAGAGGTCTGACAAAGCAGCGGTGGAGGAGTCCAATAATTTAACTGTTCTCCATGCGGTCTCGGCTACCAATTTGGGTATGCGATTGCTGGCGAGAACACGGGAGTGTGCCGCGATGAGCGAGGAAATAGCTTCCTTGAAGGCTATGGTGGCGGACTTGCAGAAGCGGCTCTACTGTGCCAATCAGCACGTGGAAGCACTGCAGAGAAAAAATGAGGACCATGTGGAGCTGCTGCAGATTCTGCAAGTAAGAGACAATAGAGGCATGCCATGAAGATGAAGATGAAGACGAAGAAGAAGAAGAAGAAGTTGTTTTTATTTTTAATTTATTTGAATGTTCTTTTTTTGTTTTTTGTTTTGTTTTTGTTTTTGTTTTTGTTTTTTAAATTTTTTACTCTTTTTTTTTCTTTGTTTGTAATGCAGTGTTTGAGTGAAATAAAAATAATATGTTTTTAACACTCAGAAATAAACTAACTAACCACACCACGTAAATAAATACATAAACTAACTTAACAAAACAAAAAAAAGAAAACAAAGAAGTTCCAAATTGATTTTTTTAAAAAAAATTTATTATTATTTACAACTAACTGACCACACAAAGAAAAATAAATAAATAAATAAAAAGAAGTTCCAAATTGCAATTTACAAGGATAAAAAAAATAAAAACTGAAATTTCAATTTTTTTAAATTTTTTTTTTTTTTTAATTTTTAAAAACACACAAATATACAAGCAACTCATGGATGACCAGTTAAGGGCCTCAGAAAACACAGCCAGGGGATCCGGGAAGGTTGGAGGGGTCACAAAGGTCCCACTTAAAACCCAAACTTCTTAGACACCGAAGGTGTCGCCTAAAGAACTCCTAGACACTGTATTGACGGAGACGCTCACTGGAGTTACCACGAGTCAGCTAATATAAAAAATCTTTTTAATTTTTTTTTTAATAAAAGAAATAGAAAATTAAAATTACTGAAGTAATAACAAAACAACTAAAGAGAAAGGATTGGAATACTCCCCCTTGAAGCGATTAGGTCGAGCATGATGCATTTGGAGGTCGCGACTTCTCCCACTGCTCCACACTCCCCATTCTTATGATTGAGGTTGCCATCTCTCTCCATTTTTATTAAGCTATCATAAATTGCTAAAACGAACACAAAAAACTTGAAACAGAATTAAAGGATTACGAAATATAAAAAAAAAACTAAAAATAAAAAGGAAAAATCAACACATGTCCAATTCCATGCTTCAAAGCAACAAGCACCAATGGGTTGTGTAAGCTGGGACTTAAACCCAGTTCTCTTGCTTGTTGGGCAATTGTCATTTTCTGTTGGACTACAAACACAACTTGTCCATTAATGTCATTAACTTTAAAACTTGAAATTGTCCAGTTAAGAAAAAAAAAATAAAGTAGGAAAGCCAAATAGAATCAAACAATGTTACCGATCCCCGGCAACGGCGCCAAAAACTTGTTGCATAGATTTAGCTCCACCAAAATGGATTAAGCTGCATCCTCAACTTGTGATACTCGCAAGTGCACGAACCGTTGGTAGTATAGCATATGTAAGTGCGAGGTCGATTCCACAGGGATTGGTGATTGAATGATCCAATTTAGTTTCCCTACACAAAATAGAAACAAAAACAAAGAACATAAAACAAGGAAGAAAGAAATAAGTAACTCAAGCAAATAAGTTCCCAAGTTCAATTTAGATTAATGGATTGATTCTAGCTAAAGTATGATTAAGCCATGGTGTGTGGTCATAACCTTGTGTTCCTAATTCCCTAATTTGATCATTTGTTGTCTAACCTAAAATTAAGCATTAGGAACCCATTAAGCATAGAAGAACATTTTAAACAACCAAGTATGTATCTAATCCCTGTTGTCGAATGTCCATACATACTCTTCCTATTCATAGTTCAATTCGAATTAAAGCATGGTGTATACTCTTAATTCAAACCAAGATAGCTAACATGCAAGCCTAAATGGTGATCAATCTTTCAAACTAGCATATTAACTTATAAGCATAATGAATAAGAACAAAAACCATAATTGAAACTTGGAAACTAATTCAACTTGAAAACTTAAGAAAAGAATTTACATAACAAAGAAAAATAAATTACAACTAAGAAAACATTAAGGAAACTAAGAGAACTTTGAGGAAGAAAGGAAGTGTTTGAGAACTTTGAGGAGGGAGAAGAAAGTGTTTGGGAACTTTAGAGAATTTTGGAAGAACATGTGTTTGAGAGCTTTGAGGATTTTGGAAGGGAATGTGTTTAAGACATGGGGAATTTGGAAGAGACTGTTTGAGAACTTGGAGGATTTGGAGAAGAAAGTAGAGAGGTGTTTTGAGAGCTTTGTGGATTTTGGAAGAGAGTGTTTAGGAACTTTGAGAATTTGGAAGAGAGTGGTTGAGAACTTGGAGGATGTTTGTGAACTTGGAGAATTTGAGAACTTAGGGAAGGAAGAGAAATGTGTTTGTGAAGTGTTTGAGACATGGAGACTTTTGGAAGAGAAGGGAAGTAGAGAGATGTTTGAGAACTTTGAGGATTTTGGAAGAACATGTGTTTGAAAGCTTTAGAGAATTTGATGAAGGAAATGGGAGAAGTGTTTGGGAAGTGTTTGGAGAAGAGAGTATTTGAAGAATTTAGAAGAAGAGAAAGGAAAAGTGTTTGATATTTAGTACAAAGAAAATTTAATAGAATGATCTTATTACAACAATTGAGAACTACAAAGGGAAACTAAGAGAATTTGAGGGAGAGAAGGGAAGGGAGCTCTAGAGAAGTGCTTGAGAGCTCCCCCCCTTGGGGTGTTATTACAAGCTTAGAGAACTTCCCTATTTATAGGCCTAGGGGAAGTGAAAATCAGAATTCAATAAGACTAATGCATACAACACTTGAATTATAAAATCTGAAATGGTTGATGCACTTGTATTAGAAAATCTGAAATGGGTGATGCACTTGTATTAGAAAATCTTGAATTGGTTGATGCACTTCACCACTAAATCCCACCAGCAGCCCTAGCTCATCTTCATGTCACCATGACCAAGCTTCCAACCAGAAATGATAGCTCATACCTAGCTCACCATGACCAAGCATCCAACCAGCACATGCTGAGGTCAGCATGACCAGCAACTTCAAGGGCTTACAACTTGGGCTTCTCTTAATCAAATTAGGACTTTAAGCACTCTAAATTGAAGTTCAGAATGTCTTCTTTCCAGCCATATGTTATTTGGGCCAATCCAAGGTCGGAGGAAGAAGTTAAGGCCGAAACAAATTGCTAACTCATTTTCCGCGCTGATAAGATCCATCCTGAGCATGGTTCTGTGTTTGCTAGGTAACGGACTCCAGATTTATCCAATGGAGCTGAATTTTGGATATGTTATAGTACACACCAATTGGAGCAACTTTCATGAAGAATGTGGCCTCATCCGAGCTATGTAGGTTGCTGAAACAAAGCTTGCAATATGACCTACGGAACTGGACTGGCAGGGGGCTGTAGCCATAATGAATTTGTCTTTAAGCTCTTCATCAATTCATCCAAATTAGGCCTTAACATGCTTGAATTGCATGAATTATGTTCTCCAAAGCCATCATTGTTACCTAAAGCTCAATTAACTGAAAGATAAACACAAAAAGGATTAAAAGCACAAGTTTAACTCAAAAACATAACCAAATCATAAGCTAGAAGGGTAAGAAATAATATACAATTATGAACCGATCAATGGCCGAAGGACGAAGGCTGGTGGCCGAAGGACGAAGACTGGTGGCCGAAGGACGAAGGCAGATGCCGAATCATTGGAGGGATGTGAAGACATCATACGCGCCGAATGATGCAGGGGTGCCGAAGGCAGATGCCGAATCATCGGGGGGATGTGAAGACATCGCACGCGCCGAATGATGCAGGGGTGCCGAAGGCCGAAGGCAGATGCCGAATCATTAGGGGGATGTGAAGACATCGCACGCGCCGAATAATGCAAGGGTGCCGAGGGCCGAAGGCAGATGCCTAATCATTGGAGGGATGTGAAGACATCGCACGCGCCGAATGATGCATCGGTGCCGAAGGCCGAAGGCAGATGCCGAATAATTGGGGGGATGTGAAGACATTGCACGCGCCGAATGATACAGGGGTGCCGAAGGCCGAAGGTAGATGCCGAATCATCGGGGGGATGTGAAGACATCGCACGCGCCGAATGATGCAGGTGTGCCGAATCATCGGGGGGATGTGAAGACATCGCACGCGCCGAATGATGCAAGGGTGCCGAGGGCCGAAGGTAGATGCCTAATCATTGGAGGGATGTGAAGACATCGCACACGCCGAATGATGCAGGAGTGCCGAAGGCCGAAGGCAGATGCCGAATCATTGGGGGGATGTGAAGACATCGCACGCACCGAATGATGCAGGGGTGCCGAAGGCCGAAGGCAGATGCCGAATCATCGGGGGGATGTGAAGATATCGCACGCACCGAATGATGCAAGGGTGCCGAGGGCCGAAGGCAGATGCCTAATCATTGGAGGGATGTGAAGACATCGCACGCGCCGAATGATGCATGGGTGCCGAAGGCCGAAGGCAGATGCCGAATCATTGGGGGGATGTGAAGACATCACACGCGCCGAATGATGCAGGGTTGCCGAAGGCTGGTTGTAGGAGGTGCCGAGGGCATGGCTCAAAAGGGTGCCGAGAGCACTCGTGAAGGAGAACGACAGTGTTTTGTATTGTTTCCCACAAACGGCGCCAATCTATTTGCGCTAAAACTAGATGGATAGTAAATATGCCAACTTAAAGATGAGGTGGATGCTGAAGGTAAGAACCCTCAGTGTGTGAGAGCATTCGGTAAGTAAATAGGCATGCATACAGAAAACAAATGTACGTGGTTCACCCGAATAATGGGCTACGTCCACGGAGAAGTATGTTCTCATTACGATAATGTGAGTATACATTGCACATAGGTTTAAACTCAAGGAGAAGAGGAAGAATACCGAAGGCTGAATGCCGAAGACTGAAGGTCTGAGGCTGAAGATCTGGCTGAAGGCCGATGTTCCGTGGGCTTGTAAATGGGCTCATGGGTAAGCCCATGAGGCCCAAGTAGCCTGCCCAACCCCCCTTCTTCCTGAAGGGGAGAGGTCTCCTTTTATAAAGAAGGGAGAGTCCCCTCCTCTTGTGTTTTGTCGATGTGGGACTCCCTTCCCTTTGGCTTGGGAGTGTTTGGGGAATGCTTGGCCAGATATTGTACAAACAAGTTTGTTGATGTGGCATATATGTGGAGCCCACATCTTCAAAAATATAGTGTCACGTGTATTTAAAATGCAATATATATTTTTAAATAATTTTAAAAAGAAAACCAAAATTTTATGAATTTTAAATTAAAAAATTTCGCAAGGACCATTTGTGATATGTGCATGAACCTCAAGGATGTTTTGTAATATATATATATATACCACGTCAGCAAACTAACAGAGTTTTTGACGGAACCTAACAGTAGAGACCATTTATGATCATACATACTAACCTTGAGGATCACGAATAACACAAAAAAAACATTAAGGATATAATATGATAATTTCGTAAACCTTATGGATGTTTTGTGATATTAAGCCTATATATAGTGATGACTTAACTTCATTCATTTCTCTTCATTTCTCTCTCTAGAAACAAAAATAATAAATAAATAAAGGAGTTCAGGAAACAATAAACTGAGAGCTGCATGTACAGAAACAGGACAGACAGGACAAACTTTTATCTGCAAAACTGAAGTTGAGATTGGTGATCTTATGATACACGTGGATCTAGTCCGGAGTCCGGACAGGACAGGGTACCAATGGAGCGAGGGTGGTTAATACTTAAAACACGAGTTTAGTTCCAAACTTGAGGTGGATAAAAGCACCTTTTAACTACCCAACTTAAAAGCATCCACAAAGAGGCCTAAGCATACACCAGCTTTCCAGTAATTTATCATCATGACAAAAGACTTCAGCCTCCCACTTGATAGAGAGGGGGGCTTTCTATACATAAGCATACCAATACCCTCAATGGCAGCAACCACAATACCTGCAACCAAAACATCCCAATCGCCGGTCTGTCCAAGGATTGTAGCCAATGCATTTGCTGTGTAGAAACCCAAAAGAAGAAGAAATATCTTCATGGGAAAATTTTTTCTGGCTAAATTCAGCTTCTCCAATAGCTGTCTTCCACCTGCAGTCACTATCCGACCCAATCGAGTGCGATTGAGATCAGAGCTGTTGCCATTGATGCCCTCTTGCCCACCATTATCAGGAACCCCACCTGTGTCCAAGGCAAAGGCTATTCTCCACCGATGCCTTGTTGAATGAAAACTGTGTCCGCATAAGAAATAAGCAAGTTAAGAGGGGGCATCGATATAGTCTTATAAAAGAAGAAGCATCAGCAAGTATTTTATCTAGTCATACTTGGACCAGGACATGTATAATTCTTAAGTACAGTTCGGAGAACTTGGATTTGACGTGGATATATAATCAATCTACTGTAAACTAAACCAAAAAGAAAAGTTCTATCAACTGTTGACTGCCCACAAAATTTCCAAAACTGACTCAACTCATTCTCTGTAAGTGGACTAAGCAGAATCTATACTTCCATCCGTTCAAGGTCCATTAGGTCTATGGCCACAGGATGAGAGGCAGCCCTCTCCCATTCCTTTAAGCCCCTAATTCTTAGTGAAGGCAGGATTTTGGTACAAGTTCCTAATATACAGCACCACGTTCAAAATTTGGGCATCATTCTGCATAATAATATTCTGGAACTCAGAAATAGGTAGGAACAGAGCAGAGCGAAAAGAGGAAATCCAAAAATGAATGAAAGAATAGCAGTCCTTGCCACAAGAAGGATGCATGCAACTCACTATTATTCAGAAGGGTTTAGGGATTTGATTAATTATTCAGGTGTCATAGAAATAAGAGAAATTTCAAATCATCTAAGATTCATAAAGAAAAGATAATGCAGTCGACTTTAATTCGTGAAGAAACAAGAACAAAGAAGAAAGAAAAACTCATGATGGCCAATATTCAGATAAACTCGAAAATGAAAAGGCTGAGACGCAGCATGAAGCCATATACAATATAAAACTTCATGATCTAGAAAAAAAAACATTTGGTTTCATTAAGCATACCTCCTTTGGAGGAATGGCACAGACTTTATGCCAATCTTTGAAGTTTGCCTGATTAAACTTGGTTCACTGCAACAGTTCTGGTTTGCAAGGGTTATAGGCAATCTTTCAGAGATTTGATTCTCCACTGCTAGTAAACTTGACTGTAGCATTGTAGTTCCCATTCGACAGGCCATGAACTACAATTATAGAAAATAAATGGATACACAATGTGAACAGTGATGATCTCTCATAAGAACCATGACGCAATATGGATTATCTTTTAGTACTCAAGGCTTCAATTGAACACTTTTGATTACTCAGTCATTGTTGAAACTAAGAATCATTAGGCCATACTCTTCAGACGTAAGGAGGTTATTTGTTAGTCCACTGTAATTATGTAAGTACGATTCAGAATAAGATGGTAGGCAGCATGTGGTATGGATCTCATCAAGCCCCAAGACCAGAACATAAACCTAAACCTTACTCGGTTAACCCTTCAAAACCAACTCATTCTTAGGGTTCCATCAATTTCCACAGCCACACTGGGCTCAAGCCACCAAATTTTTTATCTGGAGTCGTCCAGAACCAAATGAAAATTAATAAAAGAGAAGAAATTGCATAATTAACACTAGGAATTTAAGAACCTAAGTTAGTAATTACTAGAATCCGTAAGAACATAAATCAAACAAACACTAATGCAACAAGGAAAAATAAATAAAATACTTAACGTCACCTCTAAAAACCCATTTGAGCAATCACCAAGAACCCCGATGATAAGAACCCCAGAGAAAAGGAAAATGTAACCAAAACTTGAAGAAATATTGAACCAACTACTAGGGATCCTTTCAAATAAATACCATAAAGAATAATAAATAACCCAGATAGCAGCAACTTCCGGGAAACAAATATAAATTCGTAAAAGACAGATAAAAAGATTACTCGCCCTGAAAAAGAAGAGGACAAGTAGTCAAGAAGATAGTGGCGATAGAATTACAAGTGCGTATCTTTATGTCTTCATGAATGACAAATGAGGAGCAGGCATGAGTGAGGTCGGGGATTGCCTGGACTTTGCAGGCAGTGCTTTCTGTTTTTTTGTTGTTGATAGCAGTGGATTGTGTTCTTAATTTGAGCAATCAGCAACCAGACCAGAACATGAGACTCAGCATCACTCTATTTGTTTTCTCTTTGTAAATATTACTCTTTTTCTCCATTTGTTTTTACCTTTTGACATTTCTCCTTTTAGTTTAAATATACGAATTTACGAAAATTTCGACCAAAAACAAAAGTTTAAATATACGACTATGCTATACTTTTCAAATATATTCGAATATTTAAATAATATAGCCGGTCGGCTATACTTCTTAATTATTTCCGAGTGTCAAAATAGTATAGCCGCCCGGCTATACTTCTTAAATATATTCAAATATTTAAATAGTATATCCGCGCGGCTATACTTCTCAAATATATTCGAATATTTATATAGTATAGCCGCTCGGCTATACCTATATTGCATATGTCTAACGTATTCAGTTGTTGTATGTAATCTGTTGCTTCTTTCTTTCTTGTTCTAAGTTACAGATAGCCAAGGCCCAAGGACAAGACTTTGTCCTGTTTCTGAATCTCCTGAAGACACAAAAGAAAGCTATTTAGTGGAGGATTTAAAGATTACGGGGGAAAACAAAATGGGGAGTGCCATTCTGATGCTAGAGCTCTTTTTATGCCTCACTGTCTATGCAGCAAGTGAAGAATTCGAATTCTCGTCTTCAAAATCCAGTTCGCACAGGAGAGTGATAGATGTAAAGGGAGGCCCAGAGTCACTAGTGTGGGTGGTTCAGCTTTCTGATCTTCATTTCAGTGTCCACCATCCTGACAGAGCACTTGACTTCAAGAACTTTGTGGGGCCTGCTCTCTCCATGATCAACCCTTCTCTGGTCCTCATCACCGGTGATCTCACAGGTTCTTATTTTTGTTTCTTTTTACCGTTCCCCTTTGAAAGTATTTCCCTTTTATGTTTTGCTGATTTAACTTCATGTATGTCGAAGATTTCATGTTATGTTTGGATTTTTTATCCCTCAAGTCAGGATTCAGGATTGTATTGTACGTAAAAGAGGAATATTTTTCTTTCGCTTTCTCATTTTTTATTGGATTGGGGAAGTCATAAATAGCTTAGCAATCTGAGACTATACTCAATCTTGATATTCTCAAATTTTGATAACTAATGAGTCAAGTCTCAGGCTTGAAATGATAATAGAAAGCCCTGTGACGCATTTAGCTTATTCACTAATGGGGCAAGAGATGGATGCAAAGTGTTTGCTATTTGGAACCATACTTCAATAAAAAATCTTCATAGTTATGCTTGGCTTTTCTTCTATAACAATATTAATAGTGATAGTTTTAATAATCTTATTTTCCTTATCTCCTTCAGATGGAAAAAGCAAGGATTTGTTGACAATGAAGCAAAATGAGGAGGAGTGGGTGGAATACCAGAACATGATGGCAGATGTGATAAAAAGGAGTAGACTTGACAGGAGTATCTTCTTTGATCTTAGAGGGAATCACGATAACTTTGGCGTACCGGTGCTTGGTGGTTCCTTTGATTTCTTTTCAAAGTATAGCATCAATGGGCAGTTGGGCAGAACTGGGAATGTCAATAGTGTCACACTTCAGGTGAGTTATTCCTTTCAAGGAAATCCCAAACAGTTCCAAGGTTTCAATAACTGAACTTTAAGTTGTGTAACCTAAGAGTTGAACTTTAATTGTACATTCCCATTTCCCAATTTTTAACTACAGATGCTGGCATTCCATTGAGTGTTTGTTAATTCAAAAGCTTTTCATAATTTCCCCAATTTTACACTTTTCTTTCCATCCAGACTGGTGAGCGGAAGCATCTGTTTGTTGGAGTAGATAGCACAATGTCTGTTGGTCTACGAGGTCCCACTAATCTTTTTGGGCATCCAACTGATCAACTATTAGCAGAACTGGATATGGAGCTCTCACAGTGGGATTCTCAATCAGAAAAACCATTAAGCAAGATTTCCTTTGGGCATTTTCCTCTTTCATTCTCAGCAACCTCATACTCTGGGAAGAGCCTAAAAGATATCTTCCTCAATCATTCCATATCGGCTTATATATGTGGGCATCTCCATACACGGTTTGGTAAAAACTTGAAGCGGCATCATCAGTTGAGTCGTCATTTTTTATCGTTGCAGAAATTTTTCCAGCCAAATGTACACCAATTATCTTTTCATGGTACTGCTAATTGTTCAATTGAAGCCCCAGCGGCTAGAGAATTCTGGGAGTGGGAGATGGGTGACTGGAGGAAGAGCAGAGCCATGAGAATTTTGGCCATTGATAGAGGTCATGTTTCGTATGTTGACATTGACTTCATGTCAGGCACCAAAAAGACTATCATATTGCCAACTTTTCCCCTGGATTCACAGTTCATGTCAACATCTTCATCCCATCATAAGTATGAATGTCATGCTGTGGTATCTTACGAGACAGTAAGAGCCCTGGTATTTTCTGTTTCTCCAATTGTGTCGGTTATGACTAGGATCTATGACTCAAGACCTGGATATCTCAATCTGGTATTTGAGGCACCCATGAGAAAGCTCGTGGATAACACCTCCAGGGGAGATCTTTATGTTGCTCCATGGAATTATAGAGCCTTTGAGGATCCAATTCCTAATAGATATTGGCTGCAAATAGAAGCAACTGACTTCATGGGCAGATCGACTTCAACTGATTTAAGGCCGTTTTCTGTTAATGGTCTTAGTACTATGCTCTCATGGACATGGAAGGAGTTTATGGTCATGGGTTGTCAATGGGCTGCTTTGTATTACCCAATGTTCTGGTGTGCTGTGTACTTTATACTCTCCATTCTCCTTATTCCAAAAGCTCTCCTCATTTTCTCAATTAGGCATTTCACTTACAAGAATAAGGGCTTCCTAAATGGCATAGGATTTGTTTTACAGGAGCTTAGCAGGGTTCCCTTCACATGGTTTGGTTTTTTAGGATACTTATTCTACCTTATATTATTCCCCTGGTTTATTGGGAAAGTTTTCACGGACGACAAGGATAAAGGATACATGACCTATATGGGGTGGGTAGTTAAATCTTTCAATCAAAAGGGAAAACATGAATATGCCGGATCTCCAGATATAATGGTGGTTGTTCTTCCACATCTCTTCTTTGTGGTTTTTCCTGCTATTTTGCTGACTGGGGCTTTGGCTACTGAAAAACAGATCTCCAGGGAAAACTTTCTCTCACTTACGGGGAAGAAAGAAGATGACTATGATCAAGAGGAAAGGAGTTCTTTATGGTATGATTACCAAGGGAGTAGGAAATCAAATTCCTGTGTTGGAAACCGGTGGATTCGAAAAGTTCTTTTGGTTCTTTGCTTGGCAGTTTGTTGGAAGCATTTTATGGTAAGGTTCCTTTCTCCAATCCATTTCTGCTTGAAATACATGTAGTTCATGGGAATGGGATCGTGGTACATTTTATTTAAAGTATTTGAGTGTAGTCATTAACCCTCATTGCTTTCTCTCAAGTTACAGAGGGACCTCTCCAACCCTTGGTGATAGGCTTATTTGTTAGACCTTTCTTGTCCTCTTATATTATTTGAATTGTTAAATCACATCATTTTATTTTGTGAAGTACATATGTGAATACTCATCCAGACTTCTTAAGATGATGGAGGCAAGAAATTGTTTGGAACCTTGCAACCACCATTCTGAAACGTTACAAGGTCTCCAAACTAAATTTTCTTTCCTCTGTCATCCTGGGAACCGTATTGGAGAAATGACTACTAGGTAATAAATGGAGATGCATTTTTTGTTTTGTTTTTTCTTTTTCTGTAAATGGTTTGCATCATTTTACTCATGTATGTTTTACTTTGATTTCTTTCTTTCTTTTGTCCTTGGATTACAGAATTGCAGGGCTCTCATCAAAGCATATGAGATGAATCCCATTCTCAATTTTCCAGGATATAGCCTCACAATTCCACTACTGTTGGCTTATACTGTCTACAAAACCAGAAGTATATAATACTATGCACATTGCAGAGTGCAAAATTGGGCTCACATTTCTTCAAGTTGTATCAACATTCCTTGTTGCTGAATAGAACGCATTTCATGCAGGCTTGAGTTCACATGAACAAACAAAACAACAGGAAGAAGTGATGCTTTGAGGTCTGCTATGGCAGATAATATTTGAAGTGGGTTTGGATTTGGTGATGAATTGGTTGTGTTGCATTTAAGAAGGCAAGGCGACTCCTAAGATTAAGAAATTGATGTTGGGAGAGGAGGCAGCCCTAGTCCCCTAGCATGTTAATTGCAACAAGTGGCTGTAGGCTGTACCCCTAATGTGCTGTGGCTCAATTTAGAAAACTGAAGTAAGGAAGTTGTGTTTGTTGTGTAATACAATATGGCTCTATGCAGTTGTAGAAGACTTGCAGTCTTTGCATCCATTTTGTCAATTTAAACTGGAACTTTTATGATAGTTATTTTAAAAGCGTAGTATGATTTATTTGAAATACAGAAAGTGGAGAGGAGGCTGAAATCGGTTTGCCGACAATATGCTGCAGCAATTCCGTGGTTGTTTGGTATCATCTCGTGTTGATATTCCCAGCCTAACCTAGTGAAGTCTGATGGTTCACTTGTGTGCCACTCTGAAAAACCCAAGAAATCCAAATCCATCTCATCTCAGCCACTAAAAATTAAGCTCCAGGAATACAATTGTTACTGATCTATTCTGTAAGTTTGAAGTGGCTGTGGGACGCATACATGATCGAATCCTCTCTCTCTCTCTCTCTCTCTCTCTCTCTCTCTCTCCTTTTAGACCTGTATATATTGCAGAAAATTCGTGAGTTTCATCCAGAGCTTCAGAGTCTGGGACCAATGAAGTATGTAATTTTTTTTACGTTCCTGTAATTTAAGGAGTTGATGAGTTGTGAAAACCTCATGTACTCCTGCTTGATCTCTACAGTTTTATGAGATTTCTCCTCTCTGTCTCTCTCTTTCTCCCTTTTAAATTTATTTACATTGAGATAAACTCCTAAATTCTCATAAATAAATAAAAGAAATAAACTCCTAAAACATGAAGACCTAAACACAATCCTGTTTGATATTATCGCACCTTCCACCTTTTCTTTTTCTACTAACTAGCTAGTAGCCAGGCGTGTGTCAATTGGTTTTTCAGTTGTTTGTTGTTTTTTATTTTTTCATTTTAAAAATCAAGAAAGAGAAACAGGTGCACACCCCCTTGCATAAGAGTAATCTAATCAAGGAAGCCTTGCTAATTGCGGAACGCTAGTGCAAAGAAAAGCTGAGTTTTCTCACCCTACTGAAAAAGGAAATTATTGAGAACTGATCAAAGCCAAAAGGGATTTCCTTTTTCTTTTTTTTTCTGGTATTCAAGATGAGAAAAAGAAAGATAAATTGTACATACTTATTTCATTTGTGCAGGGGCCAATTCAGTTTCTTGTCCCCAACTAGTTTACTCTTACAACCCACTTTAAAGCTTCAAACTTGCTACAAGTTTATCAGCAACTGATAATGACAAGAAAATTACAGATGAAGGCATTTGCATGAATCAAAGACAGCCACCGAAGCTAGACAAACAGTAGGAACTATATACAGCTCATGTTCCAATAAACAAGACGGACAGAGTATTACTCCTTCCTCCCACCCTTCTTATTTTCTGCTTTGTCCTCGCACCTATAATTCCAAATATAAAGTAACCAATCGAAATTTTTCCCTCCCTAGCAAACCGCTAGGGTGCTTATCCAGAGAAACCTGCCAGCCAAAGAGGCAAAACCAAGGCCTTGACATCCAAGTAGGTCAATTTGCATAGGAAAAATAAGTTATCGGCGTTGTTGACACATCTGGCCACACATCTGGCACACCGTGGCCGACTTGACATTTGCAAAGGTGCAGTGTTCACAGGACCAGTGGCCTAAATCATCAATATTTCTACTGGAACTACTTGACCTAGATGTTGTTGCCTTGCCCCTCCCACCCCTTCCCTTGTTGCTTGTGCCTCCCAAATTCTTTGAGCTTGCTGTCCTGCTGCAGGCACCATGGGAGTCCACATCTGATAGACCATTCTCCAGAGCTCGAACTAAATTTTCAAAGTAGTTTCGAGTCACACTGTTTTCATTGAATTTGAACCATAAATCAATAAGTTGAAAAGCTATATCATCCCAAGTCAGTCAACATGTAAAGTAAAAAAGATTTGAAAATGAGTTTGATAATCTAAAAAAATTAAACAACAAACTCTCTAATACATGACGTTGAGCAAAGGCTTCCACACGATCGTACTTGCTTTTGAAATCTTAAAAATCATAGAATAATGTGGACAATCTGACTTGCCTTGCTTCACTTTACCAAGTTGCCAACAACCCCCACCGCCAAAACCACACACACACACACACACACAAATAATAATACTAACAAATAACCACCCTTCCCTTTGACCCAGCCACTACCTCCCAGCTGTAGTCAACTTATCCAATGAGAAATATAGAAGGTAAAATCTTTAGTTCAAAATAACCTGGTCAATCCAGCAAGTTTTGTGCGGAACTCATTGAAATCTTTCGATGGGTCCTCTTCATTGAGGTAAACTTGTAGCTCCTTTTCTGCACATTGATGAAGTCGTTCCAACCCAGACTCAGCTTCACCTGCAGAAACAGATTAATTAGGATAAATCAACAACATGCAATGTCTATCTTCAAGTCTGAGAAAATGACATACCTTGCAAGTACTCAAAGAACTGTCTCTTGGCATGTTCATGCTCAGGTAAATAATACCCATAGGCATAAGTCCATTTTAGTACTCGCCTACATTCAACTATCTGTAAATGGAGAAAATCAAATAAGAAAAAGCAATCGGCTCTCAGTAGAAAAGTGAACTTGTGGTGTACCTGTAGCCAGGCCTCTGTAATGAACTTCAGCTGTGACTCAGGTTGGCACTGGATGTCGCTCAGCTTCTCAAGCTACATTGACACAAAATTAAAACTATAGATAACTTAACAAGCAGAATGCCAAATAGTAGGAAAGAAAGGAGAAAATTGTACATTTATTAAATGCACTATGCTACACATGGGCCCAGGAACACATTCACCACAATTGATAGCCACATCAATCAGCTATACCAGCATCACTAACCAAGAAAGCCCTGATAGTAAAAGGTTTTACTTACATGCACAGTTTGCATCTGCTGCAAGTCTGCAAGTGCTTTTTGCCTGGACTGTAGTGATGGGGAAAAAAGGGAATATTTTAGGTTCTAACTTAAAATACTCTCACAGATTAAAATGGAAAACATGTATTTAAAATTATACAAAGGGCTAAAGAATAATTTCTTTTTAACAGGTATATCCATGTGTGGACGCACACTTACAAGATTATTTATTACCAAGGAGTGAAGTGTACACAGGTCAACCAAAAGCAACAAGACATTTTATAAAAGATAGTTAAGCAAACTGATTGCATCAAGCACAATACCGGTTTGTCAACAGATTTTGCATTGTATCTTTGTAACTGATGAGATCAATTATTTACTACAAAGGTAAAATATAGCTAAATAAGTTACTCAACCAAAATGACTTAATTTAGAAAGATGCCATTTAGATAATTAACAAACATTACAACATGAGCAAACATGGAACTTCGGAAAAACCTATCGTTTCAAGCACAATGACAAGAACTGAATCAGTTTTACTATATTTTTGACAAACTTGTACATACCGATTGATTGGTTGCCCATCTTTCATAATAATGAGTGTACCTCTCTAGAGAGTTCTTGGCCATCTCTCTTCGCTTCTCTGTCTCATCATACTGTAAATAACATTACAATAATAATTATATAACATGCCACATACTGAAATAGTAGCTTGAGAAAATACTCAACCATCAAAATAGAGACGGAAACTACATTAACATACCACTCCCTCCTGCTTTGCTGTCTCATAACGATTACATGCATAAAATCCACCTGTCCTTTCACCATGATCCGACCATGCACCGAGGCAAAGCCTGAAATCATCTACAACTTGTATCAAAATGTTCCAGAAAGATTATTTTTTGGGGTTTTTTTATAGCAGATATGGTTCACACAAGATGCATGACAACATGAAATCCAGCTTTGACATAACAAGTTACTAGCCTCTCCGCACGCGCTTCCGCGCCTGCAAGAGGCTTTTTTTAAAAAAATTTAAATTTATTTTAGAATTAAAAAAGATAATAGGTAGTTGTGCTCCATAAAAATAGGATCCATTACCTGTTTTTCTTTTAATTTTAATTTTTTTTAATATGAAAAAGTGTGAATTTACCATATTATCCTCATTTAATTAATAATTTCAATTCTTAATGTTTGCATTAACCAAGGGCATTTTCTGGTAATTTGAATGTTTTACCATTCTTTGCATTTTGCTTTATATATATAGATGACTACCTAAAAGACTAGAAACGAACGTAAAGGTAATAAGTCACATTTCATTATGATGCACAAGAAATCAAAAACAACAGGTAGTATAGCTAAAAAGCTTACCAGCAAAACTCAAATTTACAAGGTGGTGTGCAAGTGATATGCATACAGCCTTGGTTTTTCTCAATCGGTCGCTTGCACTTTGGGCACGGCTTAGAATTAGCCAATATCCTGAAATCCATCAACATTTTAACTTAGCATTTTTGGCCTAAAATCAATACAGGCAACAAAACATTTTGTGAGCCACTGTTTATTATAATGTATTGAAGGCATTTACATGACAGTAAATAACCAGACCTATTGTTGGCATGTGCACAAGAGAGATATAGGCCCTTTAAGATTTTAAAGTTCTTGGGAATGGATACATGTATATATTCGTGAAGTATTTGTGAGATCATGCAAAACAAGGGGAATCTTAAAGATTAGTCTTCTTTCAATCCATCCCTGTTGTAACCCAGGATACCCATCTCTCTTTGTGGTTATACCCTTCAAAATATTTGTAATAGGAACTGAAATATAAGCATGACTTTGTCCCTATTATAAGCTTAACAAACCAAACATTGAGATATTTTACTCCCTTCAATATTTTGGGAATCATCTAGAACTTAGTTCCCGACTTATAAAGTCCATGTTAAGGTGACCATTCCACACCAACTTTTGGCCAGTACCACATATTTGTGTACTATCTAGCTAATAAGGTTATTATGCTGTAATATGATCAAAAGGCATATCCACGTGGACAAGGGTAGAAAGGCTACACAATTATCAAGGCAGGTACTGGGCCATGCTTTCACCACACACCACTTTACATCAGTACATAGATTATTGTCCCATCATCCTATGGCCCAAGGAGTCGTCCAATGTTCAAATGTGATCACTGTCCTCAAACTTTATAAGTTAATTTTGTCACTAATCACTAACGTATTGCATACCAATTCATATTTTCAGATTCGGCACTATTCTTCAATATCCATTTTGCCACAGTGCCGCAATCAACCGGACGGTGAGCTTCCTCAGTACACTGCAATGTAAAATTCATATGATTTAAATGCCATGAGCACCAATGAGACAAGGCCAAAATTTTCAAACACTGAGTATCCAAGTAATTTTCCTTTTTGATAAAAGAAAAGGGGATCCAAGGATAATTTTCAAAAGTTACGTGGTTGTTTCTTCTTTTCTTTTTTTGAAAAAAAAACATTTATATATAGCCGAGTGCTATTCTAAAATATTTAAGGGGTGATATGAAAACAAAACAAAGCATAAAATAAGAATAGGAAGGAAGAACAAATATATATATATATATGTATTATTTTATCAACACATCCTGTGTCCCGTGTGCATGCAACATGCACAGATATGCAGTTCCATTCAAAATTTATATTCAGCGAAGATAAAAACAATCTGTGAAGAATTCGAAGAAACTCACATTCCAGCAAAAGCTATATGAACAGCGGCAGGTAACATCATAGCTTCCACCACCAACAATGAAATCTATAGCATAATCACAGCCTGGAGCAGGACACCATTTGGTCTACAAAGAACCAGCATGAACAAGAGTCAGCAAAATGTTGAATGAAGACTTGTTAAAGGAATACTCCAATGCAAACTATAAGTTTGGAACCTCACTTAGAATCCACAAAGTAATATAGTACGAAGGTAATGATGATGTTGTACAGGACAATGAAAAGGTTTGGTATCCAGTAGTTGAGTCAGTAATGGTGTTTTATAGTGAAAAAATAATAATAGCCATAGAACTCCAGCTGGATTTTTAATCAGCAATAAAGCAATCTTTTATCAGCTAAACTAAGGCTAATTGGTCAACTTGCCAACAACAGTCGTAAATAATTAAACATTTTTGCATTTTTTGGGAGAAGAAAAACACTTGTCAAAGTTCCAACTTAAGATTACCTTCCTATTGTCTTCAACATAAGATCTAATAAAGTAGCGAGAATACTTCTCCTTGTCTTCAGCGGAAGCCAAAGCATTAATCATATCTTGGCAAACAACGGCACCACAAGATGGATCCGGACAGCGCAACATCAGACAGCCAGGGCCATCATTAATGGCTGTGCTAATATAACCTTGAAGGGAATAAGAAAATGATAACAGAATGTAAGATCAAACTCAAAACTCATTTGGATACACAATAACAAAATGAAAAAAGATAGAAAGTTCAAAAATTCAAAAATTCAAATTCCGGGATATAAAATGACAGACATGTAAAAACAAATATAAAACTTGTCTCAGTAGTAAGTAGAAGAAAATATAGCTATAATACAAATAACGTAGCTTTGCACTATTGACATTCATATCATGTATACATACATAATTTATATATAATATAGCTCCTACAAAATACTGTTTATTATGGGAAAAAAAATATATTTTAACAATAAAAGACCCACTAAATTATGACAAGAAGAGAGGTCATTTGCCACCAGTCTTTCTTTTTAAGGGCGGCCATAGTAATGCCATTGACACTGACCTTGAACAGATAGGTGAGGTGCATATGTATGGAGGACTCTTGAGACAACAGTTTGACCAAATTACCGACATATTTTTCTTATACAACATTCATCCCCGGTAATAATAGAAATGTGAAAAAATCTTGCCACACTGTACTGAAAGTTCAGATTTCCCATGAAAGAAAAAGGAACACTATGAAAGTTGTATCAAACCTGCCCAGCATGAGGAGCAAAAAGGATGGCCACAAGCTGCAGCATGCATCTTATCACGAGGATAGGTTTCAAAACAAATCCCACAGTTATGCTGTCAAAAAACAACACATTATAAAAAGATTTAAATAATATATACCTGTTTG
Source organism: Prunus avium (assembly GCF_965620075.1). NCBI lineage: Eukaryota > Viridiplantae > Streptophyta > Magnoliopsida > Rosales > Rosaceae > Prunus > Prunus avium. The sequence goes on along the minus strand of NC_142289.1, from coordinate 190,721 downwards.
GTGCATTAAAACACCAAAAAAGTAGTCAACATGCCCAACTATCAAGCGAAAAATGCTAGAACTTGATGAGATCCTAAAGCTTAGGCTGCTTACTTCTTGAGCATTAGGGTAATCCACAACTGGTTTCTCCGGTAAGCCAACAGCCCTGCGAACCTTTTCTTCATCTGCAAACCACTCATCATGTACTTTACTGACACTCCTGTGAGTACAAAGGAAGTATAGATTCTTACAAATAACGCACCAAGGCATAAAGCTTTTCAAATAAATGCATGGTAAACAAATTGGGTAAGGCCTGATGGAAATGATCTGACAAACTAAATTTAGTTCACAGTAACCCAGATATCCAGCACTAAAAGTAAAGGCAGTCCATTTGGACAGAAAAATGTAAAGCTAAATAAAAAATACACCAGACTGGAGACAGCATTTTACCAACTATAGTAGCGGAGCAGTATGCTAGCTGAAACCTTTGAAATGGAAAGCACTGTAGATATCCTCATAATATCCTCCTCTTGATGCTGACGAATGTCAGCTTCTGTCAAAACAGTGTAGTTTTGCTGCAACAAGAAAGCAAAGAAATTACAACAATAATAGACCAAAGCCAAATTGATAAACTTATTTTGGGTGTATAGACAAGCATCAAAGCGTGTTTGAGTAATTCAACTGAGTTAAACAGTCAAATATATATACATATTCATTCTTATTTTCTGTCTCCACATACACTCATCCAAAAGTCGTAACATTAATATGCATACATAGTCTTAGTAAACAATGATATATAATGGAATTCCAAAAAAGAAAAAGGAAAGTAAGGAAATCACAACAAAATAAAGTTCTTTCAGAATACGCAAAACTTGGGATCCCCAAGGAGAAAACCACTAACAAACACAATTTACCATGCCTGAAAGGCTCAATTAGCATGTATCTATAACTGACAAAATTTTCTCGTCTTTAGACTCAACAATAAGTCAAATTCATCGCATAATGCAGTATGGCTCAGATTTTCAATTTCTACTTTTCCAGAGCCAAGTGTTTCAAGAGACAGGCTACCAAATCGATGGGTTCAATGGAATAATGAACAACCTTGTCACAACGGTGACAAAAACCAATTAATTCAACCATGGTCAGCTACGAATTAAATAAATACCAAATTGCTTCTAAACAGAATTGATATTATCAACCAACAAAAGACTCTAACTTTAATAAATCAAGAGACAATAAGTAAAAACCAATCAGATATAATTAAACCATAACCCATGTAAATCACTTTTTTGTCAAGAATATCAGCACCTATGCAAATCCTTCCTTTGTTACACTAGCCAAATTAACCCAAATGTCAAAATCTATCCCATCAAAATAATCTCAAAATTATAGCAGAATTAACATTACCATGATATAAGCAAAGGCTCAGATTTTTTATAACCTCAACTAAATCAAATATCAAGATCAAACGCGATAAACATTAGCACAATACACAAACTAAATTCACATTTCTGATAAATCAATAAAACCTAACCTAAGATCAAAATCAGCAGCATTAACATTACCGCAACACGGGGAAAAGGTAAGAAAATTTGTCATCAAACCCAACACCAAAATTAAGCGAAATAAACATTTCACAACTAAAAAGGCTCGACTTTCACAACCCAGAATCAGAATGAAGAAAATTCAGATAACCAAAATCATTTTATAGAAACTAGAATAAGAAAATAAAAGAGCTGAAACTGTCATAATTAAAAATAAAATAAGCAGAAAGCCACCTGGTATCGATGTGAGGCGACATCATTGGAATCGTCGGAGTCGTTGTCAATGAACTCGTAATCGGCAACTCCAGCTTCGTCGCTGTCCATAGCGGCGGCTGCGTCGTCGTCGCCGCCACTATAGAAATCTTCGTCATTGTCGTCGTCATCATTGGCGTCGAGCATGTCGAACTCGTCGTCTGATTCCATTTCGTGGGTTTTCTGGTGAAGAGGATCAAAACCCTAATTGGGAACCAATCCTAATTGCATTGAACTAAAGAGGGCTGGGGTTGGGATTGGAGGAAAGAGAGAAATAGAGGGAGTGGCAAGTACGTAAATTAGAGGAGGAGGGAAGATTCTGAGGAAATGGAGAGAGGAAGAAAGAGAGGAAAATGTTGCTTTTCATGATGACTGAGATGGGGGGTAGGGTATTCGATCAAAAAACAAAAGATGGGGGGTAGGGGGAGAAATAAATGTGAATAGGAAAGAAAAAAAAAATTGGGTTCGAAAAATGGGCCGCCCTAGGCGCTAGGCGGGATTTAGGCGGGTCGGGTTCCCTTTTTTCTAGATTTTTTTTCCTGACTTCAAAGAAAACCTAGGTTTTCCTATTGACACAAGGCTGTAACAACCCCTCGCCCACCAGAAAAACTTGTATGAAACGGGGATAACTCTGTTTTGCTATCCCCAGCTAATCACAGTTTGTTACATGGAGAAGTTATTATGCGTGGCATATCGTGATTGGCTAGAAATAGCAAAATAATGTTATCCTCGTTTTATGTAAGTGTTTCTCCTCACAACCCGCCATGACTCGCGACCCTCTCTCTCTCTAATTATCCATGGCCATGCCTTGTTTTTTATATATCCTTTTATTTTACATGATTTTAGTATAAATTTATAATTTATAATACAATTTTTTTTTATATAAAATGCCTAGATGCCCACTAAGGTCTCGAGTACTTCTCTAGGCGCTAGGCCCCTGTCTCCCGCTTACCATCTAACGATTTTTCGAACATTGTACTATTCAAATAAGAAACTATGTGTTTTCTTTATTGATATAAATGTGTTACTGGAATTGAATGTTTTTTCTTATGTAATGGTACTTTTTCTTTATAAACCATCCATGGATGGTAGTTATAAAAAAATATATATATAAGGAACTATTACCTTCTTTTTTTTCCTTTTTTCCTAAACATGGTAATGGAACTTTTGTTTATGCACTCCGTATTGAATACGAATCCAATATCATTCATTCAACCAGAAAAAAGTGAAGAAAAAAAAAAACACGATCTCAATCAACGATTACCAATTATATTTGGGTAAAATGGTGGATCGGGCTCCTTCTCCTCCACTAAGCATGGTTATCAAATGAGGACTTGTCTCTTTCGGATGACAAAAAGCCTCAAACAGAATGAACATCACATATTCCGCTATCTATTTGTATGGAATCTAATACTCAATAATATTATAATAAAATACTATTTTCAATTTTCACAACTTAGACAAGAGACAAATAACAGGCTCCACTAGGGTGAGACCGAGAGACTTTTGGGACATGAAATGAACACACCTCCTTAGCTAGCTCTACCTATCCAAGCGCAATAGCCTATCACACAGAAGAAAGAGAAGCAAAAACAAGAAATTCAGAGACACGGATGGCTGCAGCTATGTGCTGGTCTGGTTGCCAGGAAGAAGATGCAGGAATACATTAGCAACCAGTTTAACAATTGCATAGAGATCTCAAGAGCATAACTTTTATTTATTAATGTACTCTGTTTCTATTTGTTTCAGAATACTACATCCATAAAAAAAAATTACATGGGCATTAATAATATAAAAGTGATGACTGGCAGAGACAAATAATGAGAGATGCGCCCAAGATTGATTTTAGGGGTAACATAATAATCATACAGTTGTAGCCTTCAAAGACAAAAAGTCTGAAATCTTGTTCGTGTAAAAATCTGGTTGTATGGAGTTGTTAGGACTCTGAAGCACTGATAAAGTGGTGACACCTATTAGACAGAAAGGCAAAGCCTTAATTAGCTCAAATACATCACAAACTCAAGAAAACTTGGGCCAAAAATGCAGACTTTAGTTTAGTTACCTGAGAGAACAAGAAGAGTTTTGCAACCACCATTTTGTCCAAACAGAATATCAGTATCTAATCTGTCCCCAACCATGCAAATCTGTGACTTCAGGATGCCAAATCTGTCATTGATTAAATTCAACTGACTAATATCAGCAATTATATGACCAATATGTTTTCATCAGATCCATTGAAGTTCACTTCTTTAAGATGTCAAGTGTTCTGCGACTTAGTACATGTCAGCTACTAATTAGAATGCAAAATTACATCACGAAAATTGTACATTCTGTTACAATAATTGCATTCTTGTATTTACAAAATCATTGATGTTTACCTCATTAGTCAAAATCGTCTTTTAGCCTTTGAGTGTCTTTTAACTTTTAAGACAGGTGATATAATCTAGATGGTTGCTAAGCATAGTGAGTGATTAAAAAGATGAGTCAATGATGAAACTCCTCTAATGTTTGTCAGAAAACCAAATAGAGCAATTTAATTTCAATAACTAAAGAATAAATCTACAGTAAGATAAAAGAAGATTATGTAAGACAGCATTGATCTCTCTCTATCTCTGAGCGTAAATGTGCAGGCACACACACACACTTGTGTACTCTGTGCACAGTTTAATTTCATTTTTGCAAGTCTTGGATGGACTAACACTACAATTTGTTAGCACTTCATTGGTTTTGTTATCAGAAGTAGTCTTGTGCTTACAAAGCAAATCAATCGCTGTCTTCATTCATCAGCATAAGTAGGTGCATTATATGTCTTACAATGCAATACTCATTTATATCTCTTATAATGCATCTCGGAGTACAGATATTGTGGTACGTATAATACTTGGTACACAAAGGTAATTAAAGCGCATTATATGTTTCACGATATATGATATCCACATTAAGAGAATGCCTTGGTGTTATATAACATAAAAACTCTTATCAGAATATGGTCTTTGCTAAAGATAACAGCACTCATGTTACTTAAGAATTAAGATAAAACAATGAAGAACAATAAATAAAGCATTGGACTTACTCGTTTGCTAAGTAGTCCATCATAAATGTTGAGGGTTTTCCCACAACCAGCGGCTCACGTTGAGTAGATCCACGGATAGCGCCAACCATAGAACCACCACCTGAAGTTGAGTATAAATTATAGTAGCTATTGAGAGAAAATTATAGTAGCTTCATCAGTTCGGTAACAACCTGTTTGGCTAGGTATTTTCAGGTCCAGAATTTCAAAATTTCCCAGTCAACTTTAGAAGTTTAGGTCTCATATAATCAAGTCATTTGGAACCACTAACCCGTGCATCAGAGATAATTTGATTCAGTATTCTGAATATTAACGAGTTTAATAAATTCTAAAAAGTTTTTTTTTTTTTATAAGATCGAATAAAAGGTGGCCGTTTTCACAATCCTATCTCCTCTCCCTTATTTTATGCTTTGATATATTGAACAGAAACAAGGAGATGAAAGCATATATAATGTGAGTGCCAAGTGTACAAATAGGAGTGTGAAAATGGCTACCCCTAACAAATGACTTTTGAATTTGAAAAAAAAATCCAATTAGGAAAATCTTTACATGTTTTACAGCATAACGCAGTTGAAAATAATGTAATTAAAACACAAAGTGCAACAAGAGAGGAGAGAAATGAACCTGCCCATTCCTGAGCATCTGTGAGATGAGTGACAGCATCACGATTTGTTGCAATGAAAAGACATCCAGGGTTTTCACGTATACAAAGTGTCCCATACCTTCCATCACATAAACATTGATTTATGATAACTTCCACCAGAGAAGACCAAATGCAATACATGTAACAAGTGCACTGCATATATAATAAGACCATATGGTGTTGGTACTTGGTACAGTAACATGTACATTACCTTCCATTTAATACTTTGTAACACAATGTTTGCATATACATCTGAATTTGAGCACAAGTACACTCCATAGAAAAATAAAGAAAAATATATAGTGAATTGTGGCAGTTATGTGGCATCTCTTTTTCAATCCAAACCTTCAGACGTTTAAAAATTAAAACAAAGCCCTAATAATTTCTGAGGCAAGAAGAATCTAAAACAGAAGGTACTTGAAGCAGCAGTGATTCTTCAAATTTTAATTACAAAGGAAAGTACAGTACCTTGCAACAAAAATAATTTGCAGTGTGTTCAACACACATACATTGACATAATCAAGAACTACCAGAACTTACTGAATTTTGTAGTAGTTGAAATTTCGGTCAAACCCAACCACAACAGCTCCAACCTAGAAGACAACAAACAAACAGATCTAGCAATATTAAAAGTTGATTTATTTTTTTCTTTTTTTAAGAAGAAGAAAGAAAGAAAGAACCTCACATGTGTATGGTCAGTTTAAGGTTCCAAAAAGGAATGCAAAAGCTCTATTGAGAGAAAGTTCTACTTGCATTTCTATCAGTACAAACCCAATAATAAACAAAGTTCTATGAAGCAAGAAAGGACAGAAGTATACATTCTCATCATGCTCCATCAGAAATCCAGGCTTCAGATCTATCTTCTTCCCACCGTCTTCCTGTAAGAAAAGGAAAGCATTTAAAAAAATACTTCTCATCACATGTAATATAACAGGGGAATATTAATGAATAAAAAGAATTATAAACAACTGTAGCCCAGTCCATCCCTCAAACTACTAATTATAAACAATTGTAACTACCTAACTTTTCCTGATAGTTTAGGGCCTTAGGCACACGAGCACACAGATGCATGCACACAAAAAGATGATGATTTCAAAAAATTATTGTTTGGTGGGGGTGGGGGAGAGAAAACAATTAGATTTTCTGGAGCAAACTGCATGGTCCTGGGAGAGGGGCAGGCAGGCTATCCTCCTTTACTTCATCCACTACCTCAACATTCATACTAAATAATTACCAGAGGAACTTTCAGTTTCCAAATATTTACTTTTACATCCAAAGAAGATGTAGACCTCGTTATGTCTCTCAAGCAACAATTTGCTATTTAGAAGGATATGTACATATTATGGACGGAGTGCCTGAAGATCTTTTAAACTATAGGTAAGCTTTTAAGCTTTATCCTAAATTTAAAACGAAACTGAAGATACAAATGCAAGGGAAATACTGACACCAAGTTTTGTGCAATGTTCTTGTTAGCCAAATGAATAACATGTCATTCGATTTCACGGCTAGGATATAAAATAGAAAAAGTACAAGTAACATCATCATGTACTGAAACTTGTATGATTTCGGACTTATACTTACTGGTCCACCAAGATATTGATATCCAGCAAGCTCAAGCTCCTTCAAGATACCTTCCTCACCAATCACATAAACCTATAAAAGGCTCGATCATCAGTCTATTATCATCTAATTTCATGATTAACATGCACCCGTTAATTCATTTAGTGCTAATCATGAGGTACCAGAAGCAAACCATTCCCTTTTCCGAAAATCCCACTTTTAGGCAAAGGGAATCGAAACAAAATTTTCAGCTTTCATTTTATTTTTACCAACCGGCATGCTAGTTACCTTTTTATCTTTGGGGAAATTAATGGACTTCAAATAGGCAGCAGCAGCAAAAGATGACGCAAAAATTTCCTCCTGAAAATTTTAAGGTGTGATTAGAATTACCGACTTGCTGAAATCTATGAACATGGAAAAAAAAATATAAAAAAAAGTGGCACACTGTCAGACTGACCTCATTGACTTTCAGACCAAGTGTCTCGAACTTTTTACCATATTGCTTCCGAGACTTTGTTGAGTTGTTGGTAACAAAAACTAATCTTTTGCCCTGAAGGAAAAGACAATATGCAAGTGGTTTGAGGCCACATAACAATGCTTGTCTCTTAAAATTATGTCCCTGTCTTTTTGCTGACAAAGAAGAGAATATTATGCTACATTTGGAACCAATAGTAAGGGTAAAGAAATAGTTAAATATAATGTATGAAGTAGAATGATTTTGCTTGTGATATGAATGTGTACAAAACTAGTACAAATACATGACCGCATTCACAGAGAGACCTTAGACCGTAGCAGATCAAGAGTTTCTGGCACACCATCTATGAGCTTATCTCCTTTCCATATAACTCCTGCAGTTGTTTGGTGATGAGTTCAAACATTAGTAATGGAGCATTACATCCAAAACATAATTAACATTATAAGATTGTCCAAGACATTATTCAAATTTTAATGGAACATGATTGAGTAATCCTAGTTCCCCCTCAAATTTATGTCACCCAATTAGCAATATTTATAAATTGGGTAAGCAACATCCCACACACACGACACTTTGTTCTGAATATATTGAATTTTCCTTTAAAGAGGTAACCATACAAAATGGATATCAGATTCAGATAAATGCACAGGAAATCAAATCAATACAATTGCTTTTTCATATTTTAAGATCCTAAGCCTAACAGATAGATTAAGATCACCATACAGGAAGCCCCCTACCTATCTCAAACATTAACCAACAAAATTATCACCTCTAAACAAACAAAAAAACAAAAAAGAAATGCAATTTACTTGAAATGAGCTAAGCCAAGCCAACACTCACGGTTAGTACTTGACGCTCAGTTTTTGGAGCTACTTGAAATGATCACACTTTCAGGCCTCCGATATCAAATTTAATCAATATCAATCTAAGTATAAAATAACGAGTTTGGAGTTGAAGGACGAGGTGGGCAGGGCTCACCATCGCAGTCGAAGATGAAAGTCTGGACAGAGTCTATGAGCTCATCAGCATTCGTGAGGGGCTGCGCCGAAGCCCGGGTTGTGAACCTCTCCATTCTTGGCTTTGTATAGTTACTGTTGTTGCTGGTGTTCCATGCGAAGCTCGCAAAGTTGGAGTTGGATGATACAATTACAGGGTTTGAAGCAGTGTAGGAGAGATTGTTGTTGAGCCCCAACGATCGAGAATAGTTTAATTTTGATGGGTTTGTAGAACCAGTAGAGACTGAAAGAGAAGCTGCTATGGCTGTTGTTCTGCTCAGCATCTCTCTTTCTTTCTTCTTTCTTTATTACAGAGCGGGTAGAAATATAGAAAGAAAAAAAAATAACAAAAGCCTCTTTCTTTTTCTTCTTTCTTAGGTGTTGGTTGTTTGAAGCCGTTAGCTCGCTTTTCCCTTTGAAGGAGTTGTTTGTCGCCGCGTGGTGGTTTGGGTGGCTGAGCTCGCATTCAATCCGACTGGATGACACTTGTGCCTTCATTTTTCTTTTTTTTTTCTTTTTTTTGGTTATGGCTTTTCCACCTTCATCATGTTTTCTTTTTGGGAAATTGGCAGCTTTACCCCTGGCTCACCTAATTTATTCACTAATATCCTTATTTTGAAACACAATCACAAATACTCCTTATAAAAACTCCCTATTGACAACCTATTACCCATCTTTCACTTTTGTTTAGTCGTTTTGAGCTCTCTGAAATCCTCTTTCACAATTTCTCGATCTCACTCACTCAGCCCTCCTCTCCTCTCTTCTCTCTCGCTCGCTCGCACCCACATTGGCGACAATCGCTGTCACCTCCTCAGAAACCCCGACCCACATCGGCGACAACGACCTTTCCACCTCCATCTCCCACTCTCTGTCACCTCTTTCGACCTCTATACCTAGAGATGGCGTCTCAGGTAGCCAACTCGACTTTTCTCCTACATATTTGGGTTTTCTTCTCCTTGTTTCAATTTCGTATAAGGGTTTGGATTTTTGGTGCTTGATGTGAGTTTAAGTCCCTCCAAATCAAATTTGGGTGAGTTTGTACAGAAATTTGTTTAAACATAATTGTGGGTTGAATTTAAAATTTTACTCTCTCTGTTTACAATTAATATTTTCAACATGTGTAGAGAATGTTATTTCAGTGGGATTATACAAGAACTTTTTGTACCAAAATTTTGGGATTGTGCAACAACTATTTCTCTGTTAGTCTTAAGGAATATTATGCTTGAAGCTTGTCTAGTCTACAATGATTTTGAAGATTTTCTTTTGCTTATTGAATTTGATTATTGAGTTAGTTTTTTATTCTGACAAAAAACAATTGAAGAAACAGTTATTTGGTTCAATGATCTGAATTTGGTTTGTTATGTTTTGGGATGTGATTTTTGAATGAACTACATAAATTGATTAAGTCTTGAGGTGGAGGATATCTCCAAAAGTGATTGTGGAGTTTGTAAGTTTTATGAGAATGCCAATATTTTAACATAAGTTTGATATTGTAAAGTTGGCATATGTTGGATCTTGTTTTTCATTATTTTTCGTACTTCAATCTTAGATCTGTTTTTGGTGCAGTCTACAGTCCTCAAGGTTGGTATCATGCCAAGGTTGTGTTGGTGCTGTGAAAAGGGTTCTTGGAAAACTTAAGGTTTGTTGACAGCTCTTGCATTTATCTAGTTCCATTATCTTGCTTTACTTCTTATCTGAGACTATGCTTCTTTAACTGTTTGAACAATGCCAAATGCACTATTGATGATTTCCTTATTTGTATTTTTATTCGCCTGCCAAGATACATATTCACTTCACCCATGTTTATAATAACTTTTATATTGTGATTGAATGATTTGCTTATAATATGCATTTTTTATCCGTTTTATACAGATGGAAGATTGTCTTGATTCAAGTGGCAGCGTCATCTTGGGGAGGAAATTGCTATAACTTTCAACTTAAATTCGGTACCACGAGGAGATGTCGTCGAATTTTGTTGATATATATAAAATGTGTTAAAATTCCCGACCAAGAGGAGATGTAAATTTGTTGTTTTTTTTGCCACTTTCTTATGTATATCTTAAGATGTAATGAGATAACATAGTTAGTTCATCAATTTATGAAAGTCAAGTTAGAAGGAAATTTGTGAATCTCTAGTTTCCATGGTTTTATCTTTCCCCTTGCAAAGAAGAAAAACACAAATGTAACCAAATAAGTGATTTCATTGGCAAATGCCATGACAGATATGTATTGCATATGTATTGCACATGGATAGCCCTTTATTGCTTGTGTATTGCCTCAGTATATCCTCTCTTTTTTTAAGTCTGTTGGAATAAATTTATAGGGGGAGTATGAAGTTTGTGTATTGCCATTATATAGCCTTTTTTTGCTTGTGTATTGCCATTGTATAACCTTTTATTGCTTGTGTATTGTTACTGTATTGCCCCCTCATATCTTTTTGTTTTCAAGTAAGTGTTAGAATAAATTTATAGGGGGAGTATGAAGTTTGTGTATTGCCATTGTATAGCCCTTTATTGCATGTGTATTGCTACTGTATTGCCCTCGTACATTCTTTTTTTTTTTCAAGTTTGTATTGAGGGTATAAAGGTGGGGATGGGGGAAAAAAGCTTCACAGGGATAGGGATGGGAATGGCATACCCACCCCCAATTCGACCCATTGTCATCCACAAGGGCAAGAAGAATGAGCTATATATACACATAATGTATATAATGTGCTCTCTTCAATGTATAATTGAATAAAAGTATTTTTCCATTGCATACACTTGCGAATATATAAAAACAAAAGATTCAAGACTGAAATTTCTCAAATAAATTGAACTCAATTTCATTCCATGAGGACTAAATAATTACATGGTCTGTCTAATACACAAGTAGTCCCTCAATTACATGTTTTTTTTTCCTTATAACTACAATACACTTCTTGCAACTAAATGGAATGTTGTCCCAACCAAAATTGATGAAGGTTCTCAATGACAACAATCTTCTAGAAGCCAAAAATCTAGGTCTAACTGTCATGAAAAAAAAAAGTCAATTATCTCAAGACTTAAGAGTTAGGATTTCGAATCACTAGAGACCAAGCTTGTGGGACAAATTTCCTTCTAACTTGACTTTCATAAATTGATGAACAAACAATGTTATCTCATTACATCTTAAGATATACATAAGAAAGTGGCAAAAAACAAAAAATTTACATCTACTCTTGCCCTGGAATTTTAACACATTAGCAAAATTCAACGACATCTCCTCTTAGAACCGAATTTAAGTTGAAAGTTAACAATTTCCTCCCCAAGAGAACACTGCCATCTGTATAAAATGAATCAAAAATGCATATTATAAGCAAATCATTCAATCAAAATGGAAACAAAAACATAACATTCAATCACAACTGAAATCAATTTCAAAACAGAAACCAATTCCAAAATTCATAACAAAAACCAATACCAAAACAGATTCAGAAACCAATACCAAAACAAGTTCAGACATATTTACAGGCACTACAAGTATCATAAACATACATTTACATGCACTACAACAAATAGAGTGGATAAATGTAAAACTGCAGTATGACATACATTTTTTAATATAAGAAAGAAAGAAAAAATTATGATATACATCATTTAAGAGCTGAGCTTGAAGTTTGCTGAGTTATATGTACCTAGGAGAAATCTATCTGGGGTTTCTCCAGTGAAGGACTACCTTCAAGAATCCTATCTTCATACAGATTGTTGATTTTTCTAAATGGCCCAATTCTTCATATAGCAAACTTTCACAAGATAGTACCATTGCAAAATTAAAGTTCACATTCATGCACACGATTTCATACTACTAAATTGCAATATAAAAGTTATTATAAACATGGATAAAATGAATATGTGTCCTGGCAGGCGAATAAAAATACAAATCAGGAAATCATCAATAGTGCATTTGGCATTGTTCAAACAGTTAAAGAAGCACAGTCTCATAGAAGAAGAAGAGCAAGACAATGGAACTGGATAAATGCAAGAGCTGTCAACAAACCTTCAAGTTTTCCAAGAACCCTTTTCACGGCACCAACACAACCTTGGCATGATACCAACCTTGAGGATTATAAACTGCACCAAAAACATATCCAAGATTGAATTACAAAAAATAGAGAAAACCAAGATCCAACATATGCCAACTTTACAGTATCAAACTTATGTTAAAATATTGGCATTCTTATAAAACTTACAAACTCCACAGTCACTTTTGGAGATATCCTCCACCTCAGGACATAATCAATTTATATAGTTTATTCAAAAATCACATCCCAAAATAGAACAAACAAATTCATATCATTGAACCAAGAGACCATTGAACCAAATAACTGTGTTTCTTCAATTGTTTTTTGTCAAAATAAAAACCTAACTCAATAATCAAATTCAATAAGCAAAATAAAATCTTCAAAATCATTGTAGATTGGACAAGTTTCAAGCATAATATTCCTTAAGACAAACTGAGAAATATTTGTTGCACAATCCCAAAATTTTGGTTCAAAAAGTTCTTGTATAATCCCACTGAAATAACATTCTCTACACAAGCTGAAAATATTAATTGTAAACAGAGAGAGTAAAATTTTAAATTCAACCCACAATTATGTTTCAACAAATTTCTGTACTATCTCACCCAAATTTGACTTGGAGCGGCTTGAACTCACATCAAGCACCAAAAATCCAAACCCATATATGAAATTGAAATAAGGAGAAGAAAACCCAAATGTGTAGGAGAAATTTGGCTACCTGAGACGCCATCTCTAGGTATAGAGGTCGAAAGAGGTGACAGAGAGTGAGATATAGAGGTGGAAAGGTCATTGTCGCCGATGTGGGTTAGGGTTTCTAAGGAGGTGACAGTGATTGTCGCCGATGTGGGTGCGAGCGAGAGAGAGAGAGAAGAGAGGAGAGGAGAGGAGGGATGAGTGAGTGAGATCGTGAAATTGTGAAAGAGGATTTCAGAGAGCTCAGAACGACTAAACAAAAGTGAAAAATGGGTAATAGGCTGTCAATGGAGTTTTTATAAGAGGCATTTGTGATTGGGTTTCAAAATAAGGATATTAGTGAATAAATTAGATGAGCCAGGGGTAAAGCCTCCAATTTCCCTTTCTTTTTAGTTGAGCTGAGCTGAGCCCCCCTAGACTAGTTGCAATTTTTTAAGGGAAAAAGTACACAAAAGAAAAAAGTGTTTTCTTTCGATGTTAATTTTGTGTGTCGTGTGTTTTGGGGTTGGCTGCAATATGGAGCATTTTTCAGCCCAAAAAGAAAAAGGGCCAAGGGGTTGCGAGCCTTATCATGTTCATATCCCCATCCATGTATTGGCCCTTGTCATTTGATATAAGCCCGTTAAAGAAATGTGATCTGAAGCGGGCCTTTTGTAGTGATCAGAGAATGTCTTTCCGCTAGTTATTTGGAATGAGTGAAATTAATATAAACCACATCAGGGAATAAAGGGAAATAACGGAGATAATAACTAGTCTAACTATTTCCTAATCAATTAAATTCCAGATTTTTCAGATATTGAATCCCGAATTGTAACGTCTATGTGACACATTACATATATATTATGTAAATAAATAAATGGCAAGCGGTGATTTGATTGGGGTCTCTCGTTTCCGTCTTGTTTGTGTTGATTCTGTGTAATTGTGTTGTCCCCTCTAGGTGATAAAAAGTGAAAACAGAAGTCAAAAATCGGAATAATTGAAATGTCGGTTGTAAACAATTACAAGATGATATTAGTCTCACTTGTCACTTTGTCTGCCATTAGCCATGGTTTGCTTTTCCTCTACGAAATGTCAAATCACATGGTACTTGTGTCGTTGTATATATCAAAGTCAAGCTTCATATCGATGCTTCAATGTTGGCCGTCTAATCTCAATTTATCGTTGCTTCTGTTCAATTGTGGAATAGTGTACAAGTGTACTAGTGTCTAGAATATAGATCATATTCTTTTTAGGTGAGACCCAAGGGTAGCTCTTCCAATGATGGTAAACGGAATATAGATCATATTCATGTTGGCATTAACACCGAAAAACTTAGCTGGTTTTGTGATAGAAATCTTAAGCTTTAAGCTCAGCCTCTTATGCGGAGTTGTTGTAATTGAACTGCTGATGACCCTTTTGCCTCTAGTACTGGGAACCCAAATGGTCCCTTTGTCAATAAATTTGATGTCGACATATATCTAAATATAACAATTAAGGTCCGCAAAGTATATCTACAATAAACTATTGCTACTTAGATCCTTATCGTATCATATGTCTATCTAATATTGGTAGTTTGCAAATCTAAAGATGAGTCAATCAATGTCACGATGTTTATAAATTATATATCGATTGAACTAAATAACAATAAGTAATTATTATGTTCGATAAATAAATTAATAAGTAATTATTATGACACGTTTAGAACTACATGTTTAGTAATTTTAAAAAAAAACAAAGTCTATACTAGAGTAATAATGCAAAAACTTTAGTCCCCTCTCTCTCAAAAAATATTCTACAACCGTTTCCACTTTGAGGAAGAAGGAAGCCATTATTGTTCCTCCCTTCTCTCATTCTCCCAATTTTCAAAGACATAAGGTTTCCCTTATTTGTCTTAGTTTTATAATGATTTTCCTCCACTCATCACAAGCGGATGCATCTCGATGCACCATCTCCATATGTGTTTCAATGTCGGATCTCTATCACAATCATTTTTGCAGTTTCTTTTTGTTTGTAATAAGTCGCAAAGACTCTTTGGGTTTTCTGTGTAATTTTCATTTATCATATTGTGAGAGTTTTTAACCTCTCCTCCTTTGTGAGAGTTTTCCACATATCTATTGTGGGAGTTTTATTTGTATTGTTATGGCTTAGTTTTTTCAAGCTTTATCTATTATTGGTTATTATGAATTTGAACTCTTAGTTGGGATGTCTATGATAGAGTTTCTTCGATCATGCGAGATCGTTAGTGGAGGAGCCCCAAATTGTCTTCATTTTGATGTTAGATCGCTCTGCTATTGTAATGGCCATTTGTTGCTAGTTTGTAATGGGCCTTTGTGGATAGTTTGTATTGTCCCTTTGTGACTTGTGGCTTTTTTTTTTTTTGCTGAATTATGAATTCTTCCAAAATTTCTCAACAAAAAAAAAACTAATTGTTTAGTGGATGTGCAACAAATTGTCTTAATTTTGATATTAAGTCACTCCATTATTATAATGGCCCTTTGTGGCTGAATTATGAATGAAATCCTAGAATTTCTATAATAATAAAAAACTACATGTTTTAGAATTGTTTATAGAAATACTAAAACCAATATAATTTCACATAATCAAACTCATTTCTAGCATCGTTTTTCAAGATTTACAGTTAGACTTTTAATAAAAATTTGAACATATTTATAATAAAAGTATTTTCTACAAAAACGCTTATATATAAGATAGGTCAACAAAAGTGCTTCTTACTAAAGCGTTGTCCAAGGAAGCTATTTCTACCGGGAGTGGAGTTGTATCATTAACTTTTGACGTTGCCAACTTTCATGTGTGGAAGTGGAGAAAGACTTTCATGAAATAGGGATAGCACAATTTTGCTATTTCTGACCAATAATGTTCTGCCATATATGTGGAAGTGTTATCACAACGTTATTGGTCAAAAATAATAAAATAGTGCTATTCCCATTTCAACTAAGGCCCTGTTTGGTTCATGTAATGGATTTGAGGGGAAATCACTTCCCATGTTACTTATCAAAGGATGAGAAATGAAAGATTCTTTTTCCATGTTTGGTAATGTTGGGAAAGTAACCCGAATATATCACTTTATTTCATTTCCCATGTTTGTTTTGAGTAGGAATGGAAAAATGAAGTTTGTATAATTTTTCAATTATACCTGTATTAAATTAAATAATAATAAAAAGAATGCATTTAATGATATATTGTAATTCTAAATTGTTAATGGGGACAAAATAATCCTAAAAAATGTGCATTTAATGTTGGCTTATTTTCTCAAACTTTCACATGAGGAGGGAAAACAAAACTCAATAGAGGAGGAGGGCTTCACTTTCCCTCATAGTTTCTTATGTACCAGTTAACTATTTCTCATACTTAAACTTACCAAGCATAAGAAAGTAATTAATTTTTCATCATCAAGCCTCTTTTCTCATGAACCAAATGGACCTAACATTTTTTGGAAGGGGGTGGGTGGTTAAGATGATTGTATGTACTAGATAAAGCGCTAAAGGGAAAACCATGCAATGGGGGGCCACATAATGATAGTGCAGGTGGACAAGAAAGATAGATGGATGCTTTATTATTTTTGTTTTCTCTCTCGCATATGTACGTGGAGCTTTTGAAGCCTATCATCAACCATGCATATATAATAAAACAGACAGCTTTGATCATATCATATGATATAATTTTTGAATTATTCATGATCTGACCAACGGCCCTGATATCAAACATACACAGTCCATACATACATACATGTAACGTAATGGACAATCGGATGGTTATCCACGTTTGTAGAGGCAAAGGCAAGTTACAAGTATCCATACATGAGTCATGACATGTCAAATTGTCAATGTCGCAGATGATACTTTTTGTTGTATATTTATGTGCTTGAGTTGGATGATGGCTCTTCATCAACACGCAAAAAATGACGCATCACCTAGAGCAACTATTGATAATAAATTCTAAGGGAATATGTGTACAAATAAGGCTTATTATCACAAAACGTTCATAAGGTTTACGAAACTATCAAATTGCATCCTTAATATTATTTTTTTGTCATTCGTGGTCCTCAAGATTAGTATTTGTGATCACAAATGGTCACTGCCGTTAGGTTCCGTCAAAAAACTCCATTAGTTTGCTTGACGTGGCATATATATATATATATCACAAAACACCCCTAAGGTTCATGCACCTATCACAAATGGTCATTGCAATTTTTATTTTTATTTTTTCATTTAAAATTCATAAAATTTTGGTTTTCTTTTTTAAATTATTTAAATATATATATATTGTATTTTAAATACACATGACACTATATTATTGTAGATGTGGGTTCCACATATATGTCACATCAACAAACTAATGGAGTTATTAAAAAATAATTTAAAATTCATAAAATTTAAAAATGAAAAAACGAAGGGTTTAGAGTTCATAAATGGTCCTCAAGGTTAAAATCCTTCTATAAATGGTTTTTTCATTTAAAATTGTTATGAATTTTAAATTAAAAAATTAAAAAATTTCGCTGGGACCATTTGTGATAGATGTGTGAAACTCAGGGATGTTTTGTAATATATATATATATATATGTCACGTCAACAAGCTAACAGAGTTTTTAACGGAACCTAACGGCATGGACCTTTGTGATCACACATACTAACCTTGAGGACCATGAATGACACGAAAAAACATTAAAGATACAATTTGATAGTTTATTAAACCTTAAAGACGTTTTGTGATAATAAGCCGTACCAATAATTAAAATTTCAAAACGGCGATGCATGAAGAATAATATTCATGATATGGATGGTGATTCGCATTATACCTTACATCTAACAATAAAGTGAAAAGCGATATTAATTAATTAGCTGATGAAAGTGGTTACGGAAGTTAATGCCGACACCTCCCACTTTTATATAAAATTTTAAAGTTTAGGGTTTTATATGTTGAGCAAAGGCTTGCCGGTCCATTCCCATCCCCTTCTTTGATCGTGATTTGTTGAGACAATGACTACATTATTGTCTAAACTAAACAAGGAAATTAATGTTACACAAATGTGGGTGGGTGTGGGATGATCATGTGATGTCACTTGAATTCGTATTAATTTTCTAAAGACAAGTTTAAGTTTGCTCTTACTCAAATTGTCAAGTGCTTGACCTTTTGTATGATCAATTTATGCGGCATCGATTCCGAATCAAATGATCACACATCACTATTAGCTAGATTATAATGTATCTGCAAAATTTTGAAATTTTTGTCGTTTAAGTTGTGTCTAAATACTGTTAGTCTATCATTAAAGGGCCTGCATAATCGTCATACTTATTCAACCATAATTAATTATGTTGGTTGTGAACATTATGGAAATTATTTGACATTATTATTTGTCATCAGCTCTTAAACATCTTTAATTAATTGGTGCTAAATTTTATATATATATATATATATATATATAAATATAAATATGAGAGTCAGTTTGATAGATCAGAATTCTACAAGGCAAAAGGCAAAATTAATTAAGTGAAACATGGGAAGTCTCCATGATCCTCTGAGTCTCCTCCAAGATCTCAAGGTCACTGTCCACCACTCATGCCTGGTTTTCCCATCCCAACAAACACAGAAAAAAACCGTCTTCTTATCAAACATAGACCAAGTTCTCAATTTCGATGTCCAAACCGTCCATTTCTTTGGAGCACACAAAGATTTTCCTGAATCCCAAATTGTAGCTGAGAAAGTCAAGGATGCCCTTGCCAAGATATTGGTTCCCTATGATTTCTTGGCAGGAAGATTGAAGTTGAACCCCAACACGAGTCGCTTAGAGATCGACTGCAATGCATCCGGGGCAGGCTTCGTGGTGGCCTCTAGTGAGTATGCTTTAGATGAGATTGGAGACTTGGTTTATCCTAATTCAGCTTTTGCACAACTGGTTTGCAGCGCTATGGATTCTCGTATACTGAACCCTGCTACTGGCGATGATCATGATCATGATCAGCCACTTTGTATTCTGCAGGTATTAATTTTTATTTTGATCACCGTCATTTATCCTGCATAAAGCTACATCTTATAATTCAGTGCCATTTGGTTTTCTATGGTACATCCGCATGCATATGCTGGCTCATTGAGTGGTACATATTACCCTTACCCTTGAAAGTGATGTTACACCTTTCAATCTACTATACCACAATATATATATGTATATATATATATATATATATATATTGGTCTTTGATATTCATCAACCTATAGGAGACTGACAAATATGGCATCCCTTCACTTTCCGTCCATTATAAACTTACACGGGCCGCCGGGGTAGGTGCATGCATTATGCATAGATAGATCTGGATCCCCAATTAAGAGATCTGACACCTCCACCTTTCTTTCATTAAGCCACATCAGTATATAACTATATTTTTTCTCCACCAACGCACCGTTTTGGATATAGGTTAGCTCCTTTGCCGTTAGTTTCTATATGCGTGCACACCTCTCTCCCCTCTCTCATGCTTCTCTATTTTGGCCTCTCTGACTCTGTAATAATTGAAAGCTGTTAAGATACCTACAACAAAACTCGAATCTAGGACCTTGCATGAGAGAGTAAATACTCCAAACCAGTATACTAGCGAGTCATATGCAGTTAATATGTTATATATATATATATATATATAGGGAAATATTTAGTCAGTGGTGGTTTTAATTAGTTAGTTTGTGGTTTGAACTTTGATTGAAGAATTAATTAATTATGAATTGAACAGGTGACAACATTTAAGTGTGGTGGATTTGCGATGGGCATATCTAACAACCACGCAACATTTGATGGTTTAAGCTTCAGACTGTTCTTGGACAATCTGGCTGCCGTGGCTGCGAACAAGCCCTTGGTAGCCATTCCTTACAAAGACCGTCATATCTTAGCTGCTCGATCCCCACCCCATGTCCCATTCCTCCACCCTGAGTTACAAGAGCTCAAGAATATGTCCACCCTCGATGACTTAAACCCTACAGTGTTTGAAGCCACCCAAGAAGAGCTTGACTTCAACATCTTCCGGCTCACTGCCACCGACGTGGCTCGCCTCAAAGACAAGGCGAAATCCACCACTGCTCGTAGTAGCTTTAACGTGGTCACGGCCCTCATTTGGCGGTGCAAGGCACTATCATCATCATCAGACGATGATGAAGATGTTAATTACAAGAGGGCGGCAAGTAGTAGTAGTAGTAGTAGAGAATCAAGGATTCTTTATGCGGTGGACATAAGGCCGAGGCTGAAGCCTCCGCTGCCCAAAGCCTACACTGGGAATGCAGTGCTGACTGCCTACGCTTCTGCCAAGTGCAGGGAACTGGAGGAAGTGCCCTTCTCGAAAATGGTGGAGATGGTGTCTGAGGGAGCAACAAGGATGACAGATGAGTATGCAAGATCCGTCATCGACTGGGGAGAGCTACACAAGGGCTTTCCTCACGGGGAGGTGCTGGTCTCATCCTGGTGGAGATTGGGCTTTGCTGACGTGGAGTATCCTTGGGGTAAACCCAGGTACAGCTGTCCCGTTGTATATCACAGGAAGGATATCATTTTGCTCTTTCCTGAACAACAAGATATGCATGAATATTCATCCTCAACCTCAACTACTAGTACTACTAATACGGCTGGAAGAGCTGGTGCTGCTGGGGTTAATATTTTGGTGGCGCTTCCTCATAAGGAAATGCAAAAGTTCCAAGCCCTCTTCCACAAGTTCTTATTCGATGATTGAATATATATATATATATATATAAATAAATAAAGAAAACACATAAATGTTGTAAAAAACATGCTTGCATGGAACCATATCTATATGTGTGTAACTAGCTGGGTATTGTATCTTGATTACGATTTTCCGAAGACGGAGGTTAAAGTTGAAGAGAAGAACGACCGTGTGGTATTGTATTGTATGCTATATAAGCCTTCTTGAAGCAAATACACATATAATAGTAGATTTGGCTTACCTCCTCCAAATTGAATTTTCCTTAACTGCAATTCGTTACTTTTGTTCCTATTACTAAAAACCCCGTTTTTTATAAGTAAAAACCCATGACTAAGATCCACCTTATCAAGTTACTTTATCAAGCTCAATATATGATTTATTGTAATTTTTATATTCCCAAAATACCCCTACATATTTGCAATTGTTGTTTTCTCCATTGATTGTGCTGAATATACTATCAGTAATATTCAAATGGTGGTGTTTTGTTGTATAGGAAAATGGTTTTTTAAATTGGCTTAAATTGAGGAATTTTTAGGGTAAGTTTTTTTTCTTTAAAAAAAATTATATTCAGTATCTAAAAAATTCAAGTTTAGGGTCTATTGAATTTATGAAGAAACATTTAATATAACTATAATGTTTTAAAATAAAATAATGAATCTATTTTTTCCACCCTTTTTTTTATGAATCAATTACACAACGTACCTATTTTTTGGCAAAAAAAACACATAATTTTTAATTTATAAATAATGTACCTATTTTTCATTTATAAAAATATTTACAGAAATTTCAATTACAAAGTAACGAATCTTTTTCTTTTTTTTTAAAAAAAAAATTGTAAATAAAGTACCTATATTATATACATATTTATATTTTTTTATAGATACATTATTTATTGGATATCTAATTTAGGGATTTTTTGTTTGTTTGAAATTTTAGGGATTGGAGATGTGTAGAGGGAATGCCAACCAAAATGAATGGGGTGATTGATATGCTATTAATAGGAAGTATTAATTATAATTAATGTAGTTCATGACATGCTTGAAAATAAATTATAAATAAAATATGAAGGTAGGTGGCATATAATGTAATTTAGTTAATAATACTATGACAAATCTATCTCACATAGAAACCTATTTTAAATTTGAGTTTTCAGTAAAAATTTTAAAAATAAGTTGGTATATAACTAGGATATAGTAGTTGTAAGGGTCTATATCGGAAGAACTCCAGCCAAAAGGTGCATTAATTAATATATATTATATATAGTTATAGTTTATTTATTTTGTATGGATTCTTTTACAACATATATAGACAGGAGTCCAATTTTTCTGTTACCAAAATCCTGCACCCCCTTGTTTCCTTCTTAGTTTTGTGATATGTGGCACAAAACTTAACATTGATTTCACTCTGTTAACTCTTTAGGTCTTTAAAAAAAATTAAAAATATATTAAAATACATGTTTAACAAAATAAATTGAAGTAAAATAATAAAATCCCAGTACCCTCCCATCGATCTTCAACAACCACTCAGCGCACGGCCACCAACGTATGGCAACCCCCTATCCTCCACAACCTAGCTAAGGCTCTCTTTCCTCTTATTTCTCATCAAATTTCTAGCCCAACAGAACATATTTATCTTCTTTGACTCAGATCCTCCATCAACCTTATGGATTGTTCTTCCTTGGAGGAAGCAACCATGGGAAATTCAAGGTCGTGACGGGTAGCCGCGGGAATGTCGTACTCGCGATGAAGCTTGCCAGCATCGTCAAGGCAGAGGACATGTGGGTTCTGGATCTAGTGCGGCAGTGCGAAGAGAGAGAGAGAGGAGAAAGGGAGGGTGTGTGTGTTGAAATAAAGGGACCACAATAAGTGAAGGCATGTATGGATCTGGATCTGTTGCATCGCAGGGTGTGTGGCGAAGAAGACGAAGGGACTGTGCTTGTGAATAAAATTATTTTAATTTTAATATTCTACTATTTTTTTTTAATACGAATAACAATTAACATAGTTAAATGAGTGTTAAGTTGTGTGCCACATATCACTCACAAAATTAAGGAAGAAACATGGGGGAACAAGAGTTTTGATAACAGGAAAATTGGACTCATATGGAGTAGTAGGTGAACTGTACGGAATGACATACTGAAAAACATATATTTATTGTCTAATAATTTGCGAGATTCGTAATTGCGTGTATTTATTATTAGGCAAACTCAAGGTATGACAAAAAAAAAAAAAAAACAATTTATTTTGTTGGTGTTAGTCAAACTCGAGGGATGTGAGAATTAGTGGGAATTATAGTGCAGAATTTGGCACAAATGATACCTGAGCTGACCGCGATGTCATCTGAGTAGCACTAGACGACAACATGTTACATGCATGGAATGGAAAGTACATAATCATTCATCATTCGAGAATTGAATTGATCTCTATAATAAATATAATATATTATGAATATTTGATCTACAATTACACCCCACACTTTGTATATATGTATAACTATAACGAGTCGACATCCCCTTAATTAGACCGAAGAAGAGAACTTTGACATTTACTTAATTATATATAGCTAGTCTTGTTAATTGGAAAGTGGAGTTCGTACGAAGATGTAGTCTCAAACAAGCATACAACATGCTGTGCCCTGGTGCCCTGGTGTCCTGGTGGCCTAGTGCCCTAGTGCCCTAGTGCCCTAGTGCCTTAGTGCCATGGCATGTACTAGCTAGCTAGTAGGAGATTGATTACCACTAGCTAGCTAAATTATTATTATTATTAGTTTCCACATTATATATAGATTAACTAGCTTCTTTAATAATATTACACGTATCACACGCTTAATAATATCAAACTTAATTATCTTCTCCTTCCTCCGGAGCCGCTTTCTCTTTGACAATTAAAATAGACGGCAGCTACCGGTAATCCAAGATTGTAAAGCTCCGCAAAGTCTCTTGTATTAAAGTTCTGGCGCCATCCCGGAGCATACACTGTTTGCCTACCCAATTGCCGAAACAACACCAAAACAAAGCGATGAATCCCCACCGTTGGCCGTGGGCTTTCATAACACACAATCTCTTGCCCTACATCAATAAATGTACGTATATGGGGTTTCATTATAAATTGGTCATGCATCCAAAAATATAATCAAATGTTAATTAATTAAGCCTTTTGTAGACTAGCGAGCCCAATTGGACATTTCTTTGAAAATTTTATGCACACATGTCACACTACTATTGGGAGGAATGTAGAAGCTCCAACTTATATGGTCCCAAACCCCAATAACTAGAAAGAAAATGCTAGATTTACCATAACTATAATATAATAGAAACTACTCACCAAAGCTTGCCGCAGTTGTTGCTGGAATATCCGTAACCAGCCTGAAAAGTTGGCACAATCAGAAGTATAAGACCAACATTTAACTGATATTCCGAAAACAACCAGGAATAAATGAATGAACGTTCTTCTTTTTCCTAAGCAAATCCTTCTTCGTCTATATATACTCTTTCCCCAATATATATTTGGTTGGAAAAGGCATGAAGATTTGAGCTGGAAACCTCAACTTTGATGGCAAATTGCTTAAGCCAAAAGGGGAAGATATAGTCAATCTATAGGGAGGGAATATGACAAATTTCTATGGAAAAGAGGGAGAAAGAAAGAGAGAGAGAGAGAGAGATGTCTTTATTCCTTGGGAGAGAGAAGCGACAAATAATACACACCAATGCAAATATTCCTTTAGGTTGGGGTCACTTGGGCTAGGTGCATCAGGATCCACCATGACCTGCAACAATGAATTAATGTATCATATGTACTGGAGAGTTGATAAATAAATAAAAAACATGCAAGCAAGAGGATGGATTGACCCCGTACGTATGGACTTAATTATGCAAAATAAGATGGGGGGGAGTCGAGAAGCATGCAAATATATTATATATGCAAAAGATGAGATGGAATGGAAGAAAGTAGATTAATAAAGTAGTAATAGTATATTACTTTACTTACCAGAGTGTAGAAAGTCCTAAGATCATCCCCACCAGTATCAACTCTAGGTTGGTGGACAACTTGGGAAGGTTTGAGCTCGCAACCATTGTTAACCTCCTTCATACCGTAAGTGACCCTGAGAGAAACAGACCTTGTAAACGGGTCTAAAACATCACCTACCACTCTTCCAACAACAAGCGGGTCCCTGTCCCTAGGCATTTTCTTCCTTTTCTTTCTTTTTATATATTTTGACGAATAAATATATATATATATATATATATACGAAGCTCAAACACTCAAACTCAAACTCAAACACAAAGTATCCAAATAACTAGTTGGATTGGATATTGAGAAGATCGATTTGGTTTGGTGATCCAATTCGAGAGGGCCATTGGCTATTTATATTCTGTTGCATGCTGCGCTGCGCATTTTGTTTTTCTTCTTGTGTAACCAGTAACTTAAAAAGATATTCTGATTGCTCCGTGGACCGCTTTTGCCTTTTGCTCTTGAGATATTTTTATTTTCTTTTGATTCTTACTAAGTTCCTCTCTTTCATAAACCTGTAAAGTCAAGTAGTGGACCACCACTCTTTATTCTCCCATTCATCAGTTTATGCGGTGTCGGTCCAAAAAGCTCCCCCATCATCGTACATGTTGTCAAAATCTGCTCTTTCCCTCCAGAAGAAAATTCTAGCTACCTGGCAATCTCAAATTATTCAAATTCTTTTTTTCATTAAATATATGAAATAGTCAGTGATTAGAGACTTGTAACTGAATTAGTTAAGAATAATAATTATTCTTACATTTGGAGATAATGTGATGGTGTGAGCGGATAAAAAGAGAAAGAAAAACAAACATAAATGCAAATTAAAGCGTAAGTTTTGTTATTGGGTTGTGTGGCATAGGCGAGGCAGTGGCAGATCGCTTTCTCAGGGAATCTTGGTGGGATTTAAACAAAGTTGCTAGTCTGGAATGAGTACGTGTGTGGATGTGATGAACTGAACCGAAGGGTTTAGAAGAATCGCAAGAATGTGGTTAATTTTGAGTGTGGACATAGATGATTATGAGATTCGAAATAGTTGACGATGAACTCAAAACTGTAGGCTGTGTAGCTCATGAACTCAAAACTGTAGGATTCACTGCACACTGCCAACTCATAAACTATATATTCATCGTATCATCATATCATATCATGTCACTGGTTTATATATATATCGTCAGTAGGTGTGAGCAGTGATGAGTCAGTCAGATATATACATCATGAGCAGCAGCAAACCACGCATGCACCTAAATACTGATATCTTCAGGGGACCTAGTACCTACGCATGCACTTCCCATTCCCATTCCCCACTATACATATCGGTTGTCCTGTCTGTCTCTGATCTCATCTGCTAAATATAAGAACGTACATATATTATTATTATCAACTGCCGAAATCTCTCTCCTTAGAGTGTTAGACCCAACGATCCGTCTCCATCTAGTGCCGTGCTCATTTGGACAGGTCAAAAGTTCACGATGATCGAGCTATATGGCAGATATTTTCATTACTTTTTTTCTTCTTCTTTTTTTTCTTTCGTCCTTTCTCAACTGATTATATAGCCCTTGTACGGACTTCTATTGGTCTTACCTACGTATAGTTATTGTATATATGACTTCATTCCTTCCAGATATATATATGCTTTACTTAAAGAAATTAATTTTATTGTGATTGAGAGGAAGCAATGAGCAAAGGGCCTTCCTTGCATATTTTGACATTGTGGTGTGCGCTTGTTACTTTTTTGGGTGTGAGAGTGAGAGGATGAGGCCGCACAAACACAAGAAAAAGAGAGATAAATAGATACAAGAATTGACTGATGAGCAAGAGAGGGCCTTAGCCCGACTCTTTTTTAGGTACTAGTACTAGTAGTTGATGAAAGCCCTCGATCGAGGGAATTGGGATCATTTCATGATTTCATTATTCTTCTTCCCAGTTCCAACCGATCAATTTTATTTTTATATAAATAAAAAAAAGAACAAGTGAGTGAATCAAAGCTGGACAAAGACTGCGTGCGTAGCCAAAAAACAAAGGAACAAAGGGATACAGAATCAATTTGGATTGGATGTTCAGCAATTGTCGCCCATCAATATATATACTTCGATTTCTCGAGATACATAAAGTATTGGTCACCAGAGAACCTTCCAAATAAGGAAATGATTCGCTTTGTGGCCAAACCACAACTCCATTCTCCTCCTCCGCCTCTCTAAACCTATCCATCACACACATAAAGCAAGCAGACCCACTTGTTGTGTTTTTTTTTTTATCTCTTGTAAGTTTTGTCCCGCGTCTTCTTGCCAATCAAATTCCACATATATAATTATAAAACATTCGCACGTAAATACCATCTTCTTTTTCATTGAGGCGGACACACAAACACCACCAGAGTCCAGTCCACTTACAAAAGATAAGTGAAAAGCCATCGAGGTGTGCCAACCACCCTTTTTCAAGGTCCAGCACAGCACAGTACCTGATCTTCAATTCATGAATATATTACCATTCTCATTTTTGGGCTCTCTCAGTTCCATTTTGGTATGCCATTTCCAGCCTACTACTTCTTCTTTTTCTCATATATATACCTATGAAGGAATGTAATGCACTTTCTCTTGTACTAACTTACCCTTATTCAAATACCACTTTTCATTAATAACTTTAACAAAATGAAGGGTAATATTGGAAAATTGAACAAGTATTCATTTCTAATACTACATAAACCAAACAAGGGAATTAGATAAAATGACATTTTTCAGGGTTGCTAAACACATGAGTGAACATCTCCTATTAATATCCTCTCATATTAGACATGAGAGTTTTATTCCCAATAAATTTATTTTGTTAAACAAACCGACTTTTAGTGGTGTTTATCTTCAAGAAACTACAAGACCATCTCCAACCACGTTTGGGCTAAACTCAAAATTCCACCCTCCAAAATACAATTATTCATATATTTTTCGGACTCAACTAGTTTTTTCCTCCAGCCATGCACACTTATAATTTGAGTTTGTAACTTTATTAAATTGTTCAAGAATGGTGAACCCATAATTTTGTTCTTTCGTTAATTTATCTTTACATTATTTTTGTTTAAATATTCGTGATTTAATTTTATAAATATTTTACCCTAAAAAAATTCAGCATTCAAAATATAATATAATTTCACTTAAAATGAAAACAACATTGGGTTTGAATGAAAACAAAAACAAAAAAACAAAAAGTGTCGTGAAATGTGGTCGTTGGATAACGACTACTTCGCCTGATCTTGCCACGCGAAGCGCACTAGCGTTGGTCGATCCCAGTGCTTGTGTTAGACGGGGCCCTCTTTATTCACTTGTTCATGTGGGCTACTTTTCTTCTCTCCGTGGAGTTCACCAGTCCATGCAATCCAGTAGACAATATATAGGGCCACGCAATACATGGGTCGGAGAACGTTTTTAGGCTGAAAACCAAACGCTTAGCTCGTTAAAGTTGGAAATGGCCTAAGCAGTGGGCTACACCCACAAATTTAGCAATTTCACATCCAAAAGTCCTCTTCAGCAAATGAGCTAAACATGCCATGTCATTGGGCCAAATCTAATCACCATACCAAGGAGGCAAACTGTTGGCCCAAACTTGGCTTGATTTATGGGTGGGCTATTTAAGGTCGGTTGACGTCAGCTAGCCATTATTATTATTTTCCAAAAAAATCCAAAAAATTGGTATTTTATATATATATATATATAATCTAAACAAATCCTTTTTCATTTTCTATAAATACCAACCTCATTTCTACATAATTTCCAACGTTCTTTTCATCTTTCATTTTACATACTATCCTTACTCTTTTCAACCTTCTATAGAATTTCCCACAATTTTTTCATCATTTACCTATTATCCTTCCTCTTTTCATACAAAAAAAAGTCCCCTCATCTAAAATGTATTTTTTTTTAGGTTTGAACCACGACGTGGTCTTGGATGGGCCCCAACTATGGGTAACACCTTTAAGTCTTAACCACAACCCAGACTAATTCCCGCTCACACCGGGTCGGCCCGTAAGGGGTAAAGTGTTGGCCAAAATGGTGACTCCATTCTAAAATGTATTTTGAATAGGGTATAAATAGTACTTTAATTAAATTAACCAATATATTTAAATCATATACTAAAAATTAATAAAATATTTAGTCATGATTTAGTCATGCACTGCTCGAGACAATAAAAATATAGCCCAATACTATTCCTTAAAAAACTATAAATAATGGACTAAATTTTATGGGTTGACTGTATTTAGCCCACCACTACACTACCGAAGATGGCCTAAGGGATCCAACTTAGAATATTTGAATCTTCACTATCACTTATTAAAAGCAAAAGTAATGAAAGAGGTCAGTTCTTATGTTGGCAGACATTTTGAACATAAGATTTAAAAAAATAAAATAAAATCTCTCCCTGTTTCTTGCTGTTCTCTTTCTTATTAGTCTTTGACATCCTACAAAACCAGTTTACTTTCGAGTAATAAAGGGAGAATTACTATAAAAAAAGACACATTTTCGAAAAAAAACAAAAATAAATATTTAATTTTAATTATTTTGTGGCAAAATTGTTAACCATGTTTCTAAATTGTTCTGCATGGAATTTAATTATACTATTTTCCTCCGGCGCCACGAGTACTGGCAAATGCCATGCGTCCCCCACGTGTCTCATTTTCCGGTGTCCCGCGCAAACGAACACCAGTGGCGCGAAAAACGAAAATCATAAAAAGCGTTATTTTCGCAATTTTGGAGGCAAACCTTTTTGGCGGGAAAAATAAAAGTATGGCAACCCTTTTGGTAATATTATTCTCCAAGACCATTTTATTAATTATTTATAGAAAACAGAAAAAATAAATAAATTTGTTTCGTCTTCAAAATTATTCATAGCTGTTGGAAAAATTGTTACTTCATATATCTGGTTGCCGCTCTGTCTCTACAACTCCCACCCATCTTTTCAGTATCTCCAAGAATTTCTTTGTTTAAAAAGTTAAAAGAAGAAAAGACGGTGAAGATATTTGGAAAAGCCATTCTTTCTCTCATTAGGGTTTCTGAAATACTCAGCTGTTCACTTGTCCTATTCGTTTTCTTCTTAATCCCCAATCCATTGGACCCAAGCAGCGTCGTTTTTCCGTCTGGTTCAGATTATCTAGGAGTTCGGGCTTTTGATCTGTGAATTTTCATATGTGTTTGAGTGAATCGGACTTTTCTAGCCCTAGAGTTTGAAAATGATGTGTGAAGTGGTGGCAATTGACGGCGGAGATAACCCAAGAGGCCGGAAATCCAACGACCAAGATCGAGTGAGGAAGACCCAGAAGCGAAAGAGGGCTAGCCTGAGCCCAGAATGTTTGGGACTTGAGGCAAAAGAGGTTCAGATTGAATCTTTTCGCAAACAGCTTGATGGGTTGTTTGGGTTCTACAAGGAAGTGACGGGTCAGAGAGTCGATTTAGATGTGAAGCAATTTGGTAACAATATGAATTCGGTCATTGGGGCTTTGATCGAAGAGAGTGGGCTGCCATTGTCGAAGCTTGTTGAGGAGGTTTTCGAGAAGGTCAAGAACGGAAATGAGGCTTTTGGGAATGTGACTTTGGCCTATGTGAAGAGCATTGTGCTCTTTGTTGGACAAAGAGTGATGTACGGTGTGCCGAATGTTGATGCTGATGTTTTGGAGGACGAGTCCGAGTCGTGTCTTTGGTGTTGGGAGGTGATGGTTCTTTTTACTATTGAATTTTTATGAATGTTCAATTTGTACCCATTTGTGTTGGTTTTGGTTTTTTGATAACTGAGTATGTTCAATTTATGTGGCTTCCTGAATTGTTGATAGATTTGTGAACCTTGCTTGTTACTTTATGTTTTGGTTAATTTTGTTTATATTATTGTGCTTCTTTTGTATGTATAGGTCTTCATCTAATTGCAGTTCTATTGTGGGCTTATTTAATTTGGCGCTGGGAGGGAATACCGATGTGTGTTAAAAGGCTTTTTTTTTTTACCCACATTTCTTTTTCTTTTTCTGATATGTTGAGTGTTTACCATTTTCTTGCTTACATATTTTGTTGGGCATACTATTTACTTTATCTTTGGTATTTTAAGTTTTTATCTTTTCTTACCTATTGTATAGACAAGGGATGTAAAGTTGATGCCAGCACCTGTGCGCGGAGTGTTGAATATTAGGCGCACTTGTCGAAGAAAGATCCATGAGAGGATTACTGCAGTTTCTGGTACATATTGATTCCTTAATTAAATGACTGGTTTTGGGTGTCTTGTGCATTACATAATGATGAGCAATAATTCTATGGATTTGTTTGTCTTTTTTACTTGTGTTATAATTGAATCACATGATAGTTGTCTTGTCATCACATGCCAGATGGGTTTCACCTTAATTCTGATAGTCAACATAAATATTGCCTTCCGCATCATTCTTAGTCAATACACCAAAATATTTACCTCTATCCTTAAAAACCTTGTAACATGTTACTGCTGTTTGGCTGAAACAGAAGAATGCAATCTAGTTGATTTCCTTGTCCCTTTTTTTTGTAATTTGAAGGCTCCCTGAGACTGTATACCAAGAGAAAAATCATATTATGCTTTGTCAAATGCACATGATGTATCTAGGGAGCATTGATGTACTAACTCAATGCTTACTAGTTTTGATGTGACTAGCCATGCATAAACACCTCTTGAAGCAGAAATAAGAAAAGGGGTTGGCTAGCCTTTCATTTACTCTAAGCTGATTAATGTAAATGTAGAAAAGCGAACGATGCATAGAAATTGAAGAATAAAGACAGGAAGTGACTTGTTTGCACTAGATTGATGTTTCCAATCAACAATCAGAAATTCCAAAATGCTTCTTTGGGAAGGGTGGTGCCACATTGTTACAGATTATCTTTGTAACTTATATTCGATTTCTTTGATCTTTTTTGGGTAGTGACATGCCTTGGTACAAAAAAAGTCTCTTTATGTTGGAGAAAAGGTTGTTCAATGTTTCCAAGGTCCGAGTGAATGGCTGAGAGTGTGGAGTAATTAAAGGTGGTGCAAACTGGAGTCCTATTCTCTTGTATGCTGATGTGACAAATCTTTTATACCTTTTGACTATGTTTCTTTAAGTTTTAGAGCCCGCATTTAGTGTCTTGTTAGTTTATCCACTGTACACATAAATTTGGCTCATTGATGTAAGTTTTATCTAATTCATTTTCATTTGACTATGAAAAGAAATATAAGTTAGTTTAGTGGTGTCCATGATCCTGACTTGAACATTCTGCACCTTTAAATACTACACTGTCATCTTCATTACATTCGTTTAGTTTTGGATTGTGAGGTGGTTACTGACATTTATGTTTGTGCTAGCAATGGCAATGGCATTACAAAAGCCAGAGAGCGATCAAAATTACATACATGACCTGATGAAGGCATCCGAACAGCTTGATAAAGCACTGTGCGAGGCAAAGATCCGCTCATTAATGGATCGCTTATCAGTGAAAAATGGCGCAGACATGTATGTATATTCAGTGAGTATGATTAAAGAGTATATCAAATTTTCATTTGATTTCCTAATAAGGTTTTTTTTTGTTTGACCTTTGTCATAGGGCAAAGAAAGAGGCTAAAAGAGAAGAGAAATTATTAATCAAACAAATGGAGAGAGATAAACGAGTGTCTGAGAAAGAGAAAAAAAGATTGGAACGTGAGCGTCAAAAGGAAGAATGGTTAAGTGTAAGTTATTTGTTGACACCCTCCGGGCTTCCTAGTTTTCTTGTCAGGATTAACTGTAGAAGTATTTCAGGAGAAGGAGCTAAAGCGGCTTCAAGGAGAGTCAGAAAAAGATGAAAAGCGTCGTGAAAAAGAAGAGTCTGAAATGAGGAAACTGCAGAGGAAGCAGCAAGAAGATGCTGAAAAAGAACAACGCCGTCGAGAAAAGGAAGAAGCTGAGTTGAAAAAGCAACTATCCATTAAAAAGCAAGCTTCAATCATGGAACGTTTTGTCAAAAGAAGCAAAACCATCATGGCATGCGAGAGTGACCAATTTCCAACTAAAGCAATTATGTCTGATTTGTTGAGTAAAAACAGTGAAAATATGCCTGACCTAGTCACCCAGTCAATGGATCATACTCTTTCATCTAATGAGGAGATTATTGCTGAGGATATCCGCAGGTTGGCATCATTAATGTTCAAACCATATAACCATTAAAGATGCATTCTTTTCAATTTATAATGATAATTTCTTTGTACATTGCAGGTTGCACATGTCTTCCTGGCGCCACTTAGGCCATTATATTCGGTCAAACAGAAACCAACACTGGGGCATACGTCAGAAGCCTAAGACTGAACTATTTAAGGAACTTAAGCTCACAACCAGTAAAGGACTAGTTCATGGTGATGATTTAAGCACAGAGAAACTTGTAGATAGATGGAGAGAACATGTTTCCGATGATAAATCATGTCAGGCTAATACAGATTTTTCTCTTACTGATGTTAAAAAGTGCAAACGGGGAAAGCAGTTGCTACAATTTGATAAGAGCTGTAGACCTGCATTCTATGGTATATGGCCTAAGAAAAGGTGAGTTCATCTCTTCCATGAATTTTAGTTATGGGAGAGTGAGACTTAAGTGAGATATATTAAGCCCAAATTGTGTCTGAAAGGAGAGGGTCTAAAATAGGCACCCACAAAGAGTCCACTATTTGATCAGTCAACTTGGATGACTGCTTGAAGTTTGAGAAAGCAACATATCATTTGTCAATTGCCAAGTAATTGGTTGGAAACATGCCATGTTTGTTTATAATATCTGGTAGCTATGTTACAACAGTAAAAGGGGAGCAAGAAAGTAAAGCATTTGAGTGCTTTACATGTTTTTTGTTTGTCTATTTGGATCTAAATTTACACAATGCATATTGTTGTGAATGGGAATTTTCTGTTGTGTTTTTATGCAATAGTGGAATTAACTCATAACACTTTGTGTTATGTTTTAGTATAGAAAGGTTTTTTTCCCTGGTTGCCTAGCCCCTGGAAGGCTCAGCTACTTGCGGCGGAAATATTAGACTGATTATTTTTGTTATAATGTGGTTTTCAGTCATGTTGTTCGACCCTGTCACCCTTTTAGGAAGGACCCGGACTTGGATTATGATGTGGATAGTGATGAGGAGTGGGAAGAGGTAATATGTGACTCTTTTTCATACCATGTAGTTGATATGTAGGCGATAATTGTCAGTAATGACTGTGTCATTATCCAGGAGGATCCTGGTGAAAGCCTGTCTGATTGTGATAAAGACGATGCAGAGGAAAGCTTAGAAGAGGGGTGTTCAAAAGCTGATGATGAAGATGAAAGTGAAGATGGCTTTTTTGTACCTGATGGGTATCTCTCAGAAAACGAGGTCAGTAATTTTGATGATTGAAGTTGCGAAGTTACTTTTTACCCTTGTGATAATGTTTTGGATGGTCATTGAGTATGTCCACAAATTTGGTTGGTGTGCTATGTGTGTAGGCCATTGTAAAAACTAATGCCATGGAGTGACTCTTTAGGCATAACATTTTCCACTCTAAATTGTTCTACTTGTTATTAATGAGTGAAATCTTGTCCATTCCCATTCACAGAATAAAAGGTAAAGAGTGGTTTATAGTTGTATTTCAGTTTCATGGATGAGTTTTCATTTAGTTACATAATTTTCAGACTTCCGTAGTATCGAAATGCTCATAATTCTCATCTAGTTGTACTCAACTAGTATTGTACGGAGATATCTAAGTCATTCACATCTTCATTTCCTTCTAGTCATTTACAGGTGCAATTGGTGAGTATAATGTGAATGATTTACTTTGCAAAAATATTTTATTAGGTGCCTACATTCCTTAAACTTCTTTTTACTTATCCTAGCTGACTTGTGTAAGACTTGTGCTTGTATTGTCTTGAGCCATTTGCAAAGTACTCTTGTCAAATTGTTGAACTACATGTACAACTAAAATTAATTGTTTCAACTCTCCCTCGTGTGATGTTATTTGAAAATCAAATTCTTGCTAGAAGTCCTGAAGACCTGAAAACCTGAAAACTCATGATTAATAAAAAAAATTCTAATTTTAGCTGACGTGGATTCATTTATGTTTCAGTCCCTCGAAAAGAGATTCATGTGTATTGGTCTAAAAAGGTCTTAATTGAAACGTTTGAGCTGTTCCTTTACTTTCAGAGAATGCCCCATGTAAAACGCTTTTTGGGGCAAGTTTATTCCATAGCTTGGAAATACCTTAACTGGTTACTGTAATATAATATATGTACAGTGGGTTTGAGTCGATGGTTCCTCATGTAATACTATTTGTGGGTCCCACTCTACTTATAAATTGATTATCCGAACTGTCTATTTTTTAAAGTCCATTTAAGGATATTGTTGATAAAAATCAGCCCGGCCGGAAACCACTGAGGCATCTATGTTTGATAAAATAAATAGATGAACACATCGTTAACGATTTGGCTGAAATGATCACCATGTAATCAAAAAGTTGAAGTACCTATTTATGAAACTTACCCTTTTTTATGCATGCAGGGAGTACAAGTTGACAGGATGGAAACTGATATAACATATGAGGAGACCAGAATCTCACCTAGTTTTAAGCAAGATTTAGAGAGCGAGAAATTCTCTATTTTGCTTCGACAGCAAAAATATTTAGGAAATTTGACAGAACGCTCTCTTCAGAAAAATCAGCCTTTAATTATATCAAATTTGATGCATGAGAAGGTCTCTTTGCTAACAGCTGAAGATCTTAATGGTATTCTTAAGCTCGAACAGATGTGCTTGCAAGCTCTTAGTATGCACGTATTTCCTGGCAGTTCACCTGTGGAGATATCAGTTGATGGCATATCAGAAGAAGACCAAGAAGTTTGCCTTTCAAATGGCACGCCCTGTGTTAAATCAATCTCCTCTGTGACTGTTATACCAGAATCGGATTTGCCTACAATAGTAAGTAGTGTATTTCTTTCTACATCTTGAATCAGAAACCTTTGTGTGAGGTTTCAATTTTACATGAGCTGTTTCATTAGTACTGCATCCAATTTAAACTTATTGATAGTATGAACTATAAATAGGGAGAGCGTTAGCTTCATAAATATTTTGCTTTGCTTTGAATTTCTTTCTTGTTGACAGTGTCAATAGTTGGTTGCTAAGAATATTATAATCTTGCAATTTTCAGGTGTCTGCCATTCAGTCATGCTCACAGGGCATCAATAAAGTGTTACAAACTTTGCAGAAAAAGTTCCCAGATATGTCGAAGTCTCAGTTAAGGAATAAAGTGCGTGAGATATCAGATTTTGCAGATAACCGTTGGCAGGTTATTGACTCATAACTTGGTTAATTGCCATTTCCCCCACCGCCCCACTCTCCCCAGCACACACACACACACACACACACACTCTAAGTCTTGAATATTTGAAATCTCCGAGTTTGGTCACTCAGGAGTAGAGATGTAAAATGGTTTGTGCTGCCATCTGCGTGATATTTCAATTAGGCACAATTGTTTATGGAATTGTTATGTGTCTGTGCCCTCTGGTGCTCTATTGTGTTGAGCTTAGGCCCAGAACAAGCACATTCGCTAGTGTCGTGTCTTAAAAAAGGGGTTCATGTAGATACTTATCTTTTTTGCTTAGTTTATAAAATTTAGTTACTATGGTGGTAAGCTAACTGGTAAGGTTAGTAGTAATTGAGTTGCTTTGGCTGATGAATGGATATACAACATACAGTAATCTATGTTTGTAGAAAGTTGTGGTTTGCTTAATACATGTTCATCTTGTAATGTAGGTGAAGAAAGAAATTTTGGAAAAAGTTGGCTTGTCAATATCTCCAGGTATGTTTGACCTGACCATCCTCAAATTACCATAATGAATCTGGTTATTTAAGACTAATATTCCTTTGTGATCAACAGAAAAGAGAGCTGGGCAGACCAAGAGTATTGCTGCATTTTTCTCGAAAAGGTGCTTGCCGCCTACTGGTAAAAGTTTCAATCCTAATGAAAACTCACCTCAGCCAGCTGTGAAGCCAGGTTGTTATGGACAAGGGCAGCAGAGTTGCACATATGGACGCCCGTAGATTGCGTTTTGTTTTTTCTTTTTGTAATATATGGAATGGATGTATGGGCTGATTTTTCGGTCAATAGCATAGCATGTAATCCGCTGCAGATACCCAGATTGTCCCAATCCAAATCCCATAGAGGTTTGGTGTAAACTCTTTTTTTGTTTCAGAAAGTAAAACAGATTCAATAGGCTAGGAATCTCTACGTCTGCTGCTTGCTTGATATCTAACTAATCATTTTACGATTACAAAGACTGAGACTGACAGACTGACTATCAATAATCAAACAATGTCCTTTTCTTGTGTGTTTTTGGATACAAAGTATGCCCTTATTAAAGAGCAGCAATTAGTTGTTGAAATAAACATCTACACGTGACTTTTCAACGTAAATTGGCTTTTGGCTTTTGGCTTTTGGGAAAGTATCTTGAGTCACTATATAATATGGGTACGTTATTGGTGGAAAAGCTTTGACAATAAACGTTCAGGATTTTGTCCATAGTTATATATATATATATATATAAAGTAATCATGGTTGAAATTATTCAAAACTGCTCTTATTCACCAAATATTCTTCAAATACATTTACTTTTAACGGGACATGCATAAAACACAAATGAAATATGAGGCACACAAATAAAAGCTAATTGACATTCGCCTGAGAGAGCTAATTAGACAATTAAAACTGAAGGAAAATACAGGTAGGAGATTGGTTTATTTATTGGCTGTCCTTGCCTTTGCTCTTGCTTTTGCCTTTGTTCGTAATTCATATATGGTACCTGGGGCTGTCTGGGGTTGGGGCACACACCCAACTCCCAGCTTGAAGTTTGGCTTGACTGATTGTCAAAATTAAAGGGGAGGGGATATCTCACACACACAATTATGATGTCGTGGGGATTTGAACTCGAGACTTTTGATCTACAAGTTAATGCCATTTTCCATTGAGCTAGACTTGTTGGCCTTTTAAATGTCATTAATTGGGGAACTTGGTTCCTTCTTCTTACACTGTTTAGTATTTACTACAACCATCCATGTCCATCGCCATGAAAATTTCTGCTTACTTGCCTTTCGTTTTTCTTGTTACAGTTTTGCTCCTTGAAATAATTTTGTTTACAAAAGAGACATAAATAAAAGAAAAGAATAATTGAAAAAAAAAGAAAAAGAAACATCACATTGCATCTCATCTCACATGAGATGTGAGTGTGACAACAAAACGCAAAGAATCAGACGAGATGAATATTCACCATTCTATTCATTATGCATTATGGGGAGTCACCTCACCTGGACTGGAGGCTATATCTCTATAATCTATATGCTGCAGCAACCAGCAAGTAACGGATCCATGTGGGAATATTATTTCTTGATCTTCTTCTTTCTTGTTTTGGGTCCCACCCACCGCACCCATGAAAATGTAGTGGTGGCTGTTTCTGGCTCTCTCAGATTTTGTTTACGGAAAAAACAACACCTTAATTCATTGGTTTTATCTATCTGTCCCTAATTCCAGCTGAATTTACAAGCACGCATCTCCAAACGTTTTCAGGTCAAGGATTTCCCCTTACACACTAATTAATTACATGCTTGGTGGAGAATTGCAACCTATATTCTTTCTAGGCTTTGTTTCCTGCACTGCTATGTTGTATTATTATTTGAGATTTTTCTGGATATAAGACTCTACAGAATATAAGACTAGATTTGGCTTGCGTTTCGGCAAGTCGGCAAGAACAAGCCTAAAAAATAAAGGGTAATGCTAGGCTTACCATATTTTTCATACCACATTCATACCACCTCTCTAATAGAGGTGGAGCCCACCAATACAATGGGGCCCACCTCTATTAGAGAGGTGGTATGAATGTGGTATGAAAAATGTGGTAAGCCTAGCATTTTCCAAAAATAAAAATGACAACCAAACCAAACCGACCCAAATTCAAAGTGGCAAGTAACGTAATTAGGTTAGAAATGACTGGTCCTTATGGAAATACGGCAACTTTAATAATGAAGTTTCCGTCTCTCTCGCCAAACATTTCCTCGTTTGGTTGCGGTTGTTCCTTTCTCATCTCTTCGTGTTGCCTTCTCCCTCTCTCTCCCACACCCACTTTATAAGAAATAAACACGTCATATAAGCTGAACTGAAACCAACTCAACAGTTTTGCAAAGCTCTTTTGGATTCAAGAAAGAGAGAAAGAAAGAAATCAAGCAGAAATGGCTCTGAGTCTCAATTCCATGATGACCTTCCCATCTCACAACCTCCCTTCTAAGTCCCACAATCTCAGATCTCCAAAAATCTTCATGGCCTCCACTCTTCACTCCTCCCCTAAGTGAGTTTCCTTCTTTGCTTTTGTTTTTTAAATAAATTTTGCTTGACTGATCATGTTGGGTTCTCTGTCCCTTCGCAAAAAATTCAAATTGGTATCTTCAAGAATGATTTTTTAGCCATTCTGTTGATCTGTATTTTTTTAAAATTAAAATCTTTTATGCTAATGCAACTGAATATGGGGTTAATTTCTTAAAGAAACAAAGAAAAACTCTTCTGTTTCTTATTTTTCTGATGGTGTTTTTTGAATTTTGGGGTTTGTTTTTTAAATAAATCTCATTCAGATTGTACACATTTTGAGAAATGTTATGTGGTTATTGAGATCGGTGAAACATAATTGAAATTATGTTTTCTTATTCTGTCCTCTCCCTTCATTTAGCTTTGCACGTTGCATGATGCTCTATGTAGATATAATTCATGGGCACTTCTTTGATGAGATCAGGTTGTAAGCTAGTCTCTTCTTGTTTATTATTATTAGGATTTTTCTTTTAACTGCATGCATGTATATCTGTTCAATCCTTGCTGGGGAAACATACAAAAGAACTTCCAATCATGATTA
The DNA here is from genome assembly GCF_965620075.1 of Prunus avium. Lineage (NCBI taxonomy): Eukaryota > Viridiplantae > Streptophyta > Magnoliopsida > Rosales > Rosaceae > Prunus > Prunus avium. The sequence continues at coordinate 150,873 of NC_142289.1, read as the reverse complement.
AATGTTATTTTTTAATCCTATTTTAGTTTCTTTTTCTTAAAGAGAATTCTTTTATGCTTTTATTCCTATTGAATTTTATCTGTAGCGGGTAAGATTTGATCTAGCGGGTAAGATTTTGAAAGTGATACGGTGATTTTCTTTTTCTTCTTTTCAATCTGAATTCTGAAGGTGTGCTTGTGCTGTGTAACTATTTCTCACATTTGTTAAGAGGTAGGTCTGATTTCTTGGGTTTATACTTTCTTTTGGAACTAGGTTCTGTAGGTGGACTAGTTTCATTTGTTTAACATACTATTTAATAATATGAGATTTCATATACAAAGATTGATGTCCTGTTGTCCCCTGTGCCTTCATTTCTGGCAGTTTGATGTTTTATATTTTCTCCAATACTTAAATTATTTTTTTATTTCTGTGTTTGAGTAATTATTGTATCCACCCCAGATATTTAACTTGTATGATTGACGATTGTCACTCTAGTTGGATACTCGGTCTCTTTTTCCAATTAAGTACAGCTACTTTCGTTTGTTTAATGTTTGAGTCTTTGCACTATACTTTTTACTTTTTTTTTTCTTTTTTTCAATTGTATATATTTTCATGGATTGGTGCAATGTAGGTAGTCAGCTCATTGTATGAATTTCTTAAACTCTATTTCTCTCTCCATCTTTATGTTCAGGAGTTCTGCTAAACAATTATCATATGCACCCGAATTAATTATCATAGTCTATTATTCATATAATGCAATATTATCCAAGTTTATTTCCCCCTGGTTTCTCATTTATCAAATGTGAAGTGTCATATTTTTTTTTGACATGGTTAGTGGTATTTTGATTGTCATTTGCATTGGTATACATGAAATCTACCTTTGTCATGTTCTCAAGTTTTCAATTTTAGCCGTAACAACTGCAAGAAACAAATTATGTTTATTCCGTTTGGTTTTACTTCTGAGTTTGGTAGCCGCCTGTATCTTTGACTTCTCTATTATCTATATGGTGGTTGTTCAAGTTTGCTCCTGTGTCTTATTAGATGAGCATACTTTTAAAAGCAAAATGCTCTCTCTCTCTCTCTCTCTCTCTCTCCCTCTCTCTCCCTCTCTCCCCGTTGGTATTCGAATTCTTTTGCTTGTTTCTTATTTTCATTATCTATTCATATGCTTCTTGTATATGTATGTTTTCTCCCTCACCTATATAGAATTATGTATAGGTGAAATATGAGGTTTCATAGGAATATGTATCTAATTGCAATGTAACTTGAAGTATGTTATTTGGGGAATTAGAAAGCTTTCGTAATGGTTGTTAGATTTATCATTTGAAGTATACCATTTTAAGATCTTCTTTTTCTGCTTGTTATAGAGAGACCGAGAATCTGAAGAAGTCTTATTGCCCTCCACGTGAGACACATGTTCAAGTGACTCATTCAATGCCTCCTGAACAGATTGAGATCTTCACATCATTAGAAGGTTGGGCTGAGAATAACATCTTGGTGCACCTAAAGCCTGTTGAGAAGTGCTGGCAACCACAAGATTTTCTTCCACTCCCTGAGTCAGATGGATTCTATGAGCAAGTTAAGGAGCTGAGGGAAAGAGCAAAGGAAATTCCTGATGATTATTTTGTTGTGTTGGTTGGAGATATGATCACCGAAGAAGCCCTACCAACATACCAGACAATGCTTAATACCTTAGATGGAGTTCGGGATGAGACTGGTGCAAGCCTTACTTCCTGGGCGGTATGGACCAGGGCCTGGACTGCCGAAGAGAATAGGCATGGTGACCTTCTTCACAAGTATCTTTATCTCTCGGGAAGAGTAGATATGAGACAAATTGAGAAGACAATTCAGTATCTTATTGGATCAGGAATGGTGAGATCTTTTTTTATTCTCTCTCTTATTTTTTTTCTTTCTTTCAATTTTGGTTATTTCTGAACAATAATATTTTTGGGATACTTTTCTGAGTCCACACTTAGGAATTTTGGCATTGTAGGAAAGCTTTTGAAATTATATTAATCATAAAGGATGCTAACTGCTGGTGCAATGTAATTGTTATATTCTTTTTTCTCTTTTTCCTTTTTTTTTTTCCTTTTACATCATTCCCCTTGACTACAGATTAAGAAGCTTAAGACCTTTTAGCTGGTCATAAGTATAGGAAAGACTAGAACCAGTTATATAATGTTAAAAAGTACATCATGATCTTAAATTTTCCATGTCATTTCTGTTTCTGGAAGTCTCCCTTTATGATCATATCTCCATAATTCTAGTTACTCAGAGAACATCTGCATGTCAATTAGAGTGGAATTTCAGTCTAGTTTTTGCCTGATTCACTGCTATATGACATTCACACTTGAAACATAGCTGCACCCTCTTCTCTCCTTATATTGTTATTTTTATGATTATTATTGGATTCTAGTTTTCAATTATCTGTTCCTTTTTAGGACCCTAAAACAGAAAACAATCCCTACCTTGGGTTCATATATACTTCATTTCAAGAGAGGGCAACATTCATCTCCCATGGGAACACAGCCAGGCAAGCCAAAGAGCATGGGGACCTGAAATTGGCTCAGATATGTGGTACCATTGCCTCAGATGAAAAACGCCATGAAACTGCCTATACAAAAATTGTGGAAAAGCTCTTTGAGATTGATCCAAATGGCACTGTCTTGGCTTTAGCTGACATGATGAAGAAAAAAATATCAATGCCAGCCCACTTGATGTACGATGGTCAAGATGATAATCTTTTCGAACATTTCTCAGCTGTTGCCCAGCGGCTTGAAGTGTATACTGCTAGGGATTATGCTGATATTTTGGAGTTTTTGGTTGGAAGATGGAACATAGAGAAGTTGACGGGTCTTTCTGGCGAGGGACGTAGAGCACAAGATTTCGTGTGTGGATTGCCGCCAAGAATTAGAAGGTTGGAGGAGAGGGCTCAGGGAAGGGCGAAGCAATCATCCACTGTTCCATTCAGCTGGATTTTTGGTAGAGAAATAAAGGTATAAGTGCTGCTGCATGTGGTTAGCATTGGCCCCCATCTTATCTTGTCTCGTAGAGTAATAGTTAGAATTTGCCAATCTACATTTTGGCCTTGTCATTATGATGCCCCCTTCTCTGTGTGAGATGGTTGGGAAGTTCTCTGTGATGAAGACTTTTGTAGATACTCTGTTTTCTTGTGTTGGTCTTGGGTCGAGTGAACTATAGCTGTTCGTACAAGTGTTTATGTTCAACCTAGAAACTAAAAAGAGTAAGCATCTTCCTTTTTCCTTTTAAAATGTGTTTCTGTAAGAGTACCTGCTGCTGCCCTTTTGATAGAATGGTGAGCTTATCTAAAGTAATGGAAGGAATTATCTGTCAAAACATTTCTTTGTCAAGGAAGAATGCTTTTCCGGAAAGCAGACCCTTGTTTTATTATTCTCTTTGCAAAATCAACTCATGCTATCTATTATTTGAGCTTTTGTGATTTAGATACTTACTGCATATATTTGAAGTCCAGCATAATTGTTCTTGTTTGATTGCTTGCTTCATCTATTTCTTCGGCTAGTCGTAAAAGAGAATTCCAATTCTGACCCAATTATCACTATATGTGTATGCATGCGTTGCGTATCATCAATTTTAGGAACAAAACCCAACCCCAGAGAGAAGCATGCAAAAAGCAGTAGAAGATAAGCAGCTCTAATCACAACTAGATTACCACAATTGAGTCAGTTTCTAAAGTGAGTCCCAGATAAGCGAATGTGATATTAATTGGAATATAATCGGGATCTCTCTCAATCTCAATCAAAATTCAAAATAGAGGCGCGGCCTAAGTTATTAGACCGCCAAGATATGATAGCGAACCATTATGTGCATAGAGAGAGGAGAAAGACTTCCATGAAACTAGGATAACACTATTTTGCTATCTCAGGCCAATAACGTTATGACATGCGTGATAACACTTTCACGTGGCATAGTTTTATTGGCCGGAGATAGCAAAACGGTGCTATCCCTATTGCAACTAAGCTTTTCTCCAGAAAGAGGGCTGGCTGTGCCAGTGAGTTATTGACATTTTCGACCATTTCCTTGAATTGAAATGGAAGCCCATTCCAAGAACGCAAACAAGGCATCTTTTAAATAGAGTGCTGCTATTTCCACCTTTGTCCTATTTCCCTACTCATCTTATCTTCTCACCCACTATGTAAATTTGAAAAAACACGATTTTATTTTTTCACCCACCATTATTCCCAAAATACCCTTTAATTAATACATCCCTTCCTCTCTCTTCCTGTCTTCTCTCGTCTTCTCTTTCTCACGCTCCACCACTTCGCCACTATACCCACAATTTGAATCTACAAAGTATGAAAATTTATTGTCAATTGATGCATCTTATTTTCCATCTCCTAACAACCAAGTGGTTAAGTAACAATTTCTAATATTCCAAAATAATTTTTTAGTTGAATCAGAAAACCCAAGGTGGAATTTTATTTAGTTGAATCAGAAACATGGGAAAAAGAAATAGAGGAGGTTGGCTAGTGATGAGGAGCGGAGGAGTTGCCGCCACTGCAATGGGGTAGGTAACTGATAGGTTCATCATTTTTTCTTCAATTTTTTCTTCAATTTTTATAAGACCTAACATTGTTAAATTGAGGTTTTGTTCAATTCATCGGAGTACTGAATGGGAAGGTGGCGGTTGAGGCTTTGTTGGTGGGGGTTTTGTTCAGTAGGACTGTGGGATCGTGTTTGACATTAGGGAGCTGGGCCGACAATTGGGAAGGGTGCGGTTTATGTATGCACCACGAGCATGTAACCAAGCTGCTCATTTGGTGGCTTCTTTTGTGTCTAGAGTAGAAGGGTCACACCTGTGGGATGAAGTAGGCACTGAGTGCTTGTTTAATTGTTTGGCTACAGATGCAAAAGTTCATATTCGACTTTAATAAAAGCTTCTTTTTTCTTCATGGAAAAAAAAAGTGAAAAAGTGTCAAAACCTCAAATAAGAGACAGAGGGGCTTAGAAGTCATTTTACAAATGGTTAAATTTGTATTTAAAATTTTGAATATAAGGTGAGTGGGGAAATAAGACGGGTTGGAAATAGCAGCATTCTTTAAATATACTAAATTGTAGACATGAGCTTAAGCTAAATTTGCTAGAGTGGTTGTGTTCTAAAAGCATTTCCACCCATTTGCCATTACAAAAGGTAATGGGAGGAAATGGTTGTTACTATTTACATGAATTGTGCCTGCCCATGCAATTTTTTTGTTGAGTTTCCACCCATTGCTATGGCAAAGGGCAATTACTATTTATAACAAATTAATTTTATTTTTTATACTTAAAAGATTAATTTTGATAAGATTTTTGGTTGCCACATGTCAATATTTATTATAAAATTCACATATCATATTTCGGATAAGATTTTCGGTTGCCATGTGTCCATATTTATTAAAAATTCACATATAAGATTTTCAGTTGCTACAATTGCACCATGTGCCATCTCTATCTTCTAAATCCCTCTATAAAACTACAGCTTCCACTCACACCAATCATCCATATTCTTTCTATCATTTCATTTCTTAGATTTTACAAAACACATTATACTTTCAATGTCTTACACGATGAGGTTGTTGGCGCATCTGCAGACCAATGGATGAGATTGCTAGAATGGGGAAATACACTATACTAGAGAGCTTGGTCAAATTCTGTGTAACAATCAAAACTATATACACAAGGGATTACCTCCGCAAACCTACTCCTAGGGACTTCCAAAGTCTTATACAAAAAGTTGAGGCTCAAGGTTTCCCAGGCATGATTGGAAGCATCAACTGCATGCGCTAGTAGTGGAAGAATTGCCCAACTGCTTGGCAAGAAGATTATGGGAATAAGAGGGGCAAAAGAAAGTATCATTTTAGAAGCTATTGCATTATTCGATACCTGGGTTTGACATGCCTTTTTTGGAGTTGTGGGATCTCAAAACGACCTTAACGTGCTCGGGAAATCCCGAGTGTTCAACGATGTGTTGAGAGGTCAATCCCCTCAGATCACGCATGAAATCAACAATACCATTTACTGTAACATCCCGACCCAAATTTAAATTAATTGTTAATTTAATTAATTTAAATTTGAAATTACAATTTTGCCCCCCGAGGGTAAGGGTATTTCGATCACTTTTTAATCCATAACTGGTACTATTACGTAGATCGTACCGAGATGAGTTCGTAGACACGTAGTGGGCTCGAATTGGAGTTGTAACGAAGAAGTTACGATCAAAACAAACTCAATGGCACAATTGTAAATTTTTCAAAATGGGTTTATTAAAATCTGAAAACTCACTCTCTCTCCCTCCCCAACGCGCAGCACCTCTCCCCTCGACTTTTTTTGAAACATCTGGTGGCTCAAAGAGCCACCACCGCCGTCATAGGCCACAGTTGGCCACAGGATCGGACCCAAATTGACCGCATTTTCTCCCACTTCCAGCCCCACCCCTCCTCAGCCCTGATTCGCAGCTCGTGTCGCTGGAAAACGTCAAAATACGGTCAGATTTTTCGTGATTTTCCGACGCTTGTTTGGGCAATTTTTGCAACCAAATTCTTTGAACTTGGTATGTTTTGTCATCCTCTCAATGTGTTTTAGCTGCTAGTTGGGTTGTTTAGGATTAATTTTTGCGTTTTGAAACGGATTTAAGCGATTAAAGTTTTGGCCGGTTTCGGCCCTCGATTCTGGCCACCTCCGGCCACTTTTGGGGTTGGTCCCAAGAACAAAATTTGCTCCACTCAATGTCCTGATCATGTAGGTATAAGTCTTGACTGGTGGTTTGGGGTTTTTCCGATCGCCAAAAATCGCTTTGGGCACCCACGTATTTTCGGCGCGTGGGGCGGCACGTGGGCCACTTTTTGGCTGGTCTCTTGGTCCTAAAATGATTCTCATGTTGTCCCGAGCACAACGGTATGCTCGGATATGAATTTGGTTATCATTTGACCGTCGATCGGATATCGCATATTAGGAGTTATTCGGGTTCGACATGTTCAGACCGTTGGATCGACTTCATTTCAATATATGTTGCTCTAGGCATCCCTAGGATCATGTAGGAACTCGCGGATTGTGAATCGGAACCCCGGATGTTCCAATTCAATAACTTAAAGTTTGCGTTAAACAATAACCGTCCGATCATGCGATCGTGAGCGATCCAACCGTTCAATTCGAAACAAACTTGCAAGACGTGTATTATGAACCTTGTTGAATTCATAGGAACTTCCGGATCGTAAAACGGAGGTCGTGGGTCCCGTGGGCCCGGTTGACCCATTATGGAAAGTTTGACTGCCCGGTTGACTGAGCGTCTTCCGAGGCTATCCCATCATCCGAAACACGTAGTTGGACTTTAGGAACGTCTCATTCCTCGTACACTTAATTGAAACCCGAGAAACTAGAATTTTAATTTAAAGTTCTCGTTCGAAGCGTTCTATATTAATTTCATATTCATATTCTGAAATAGGTGCTCCGACCACACGTACGCAGCATGTGGGACCCTTTCAGGGTCAAGCAGCGTGGGACTATTTGTAAGTGGACATTGTTTTCAAAGGCTATCATTATTTTTAAGGCGGGAAGCTATGAATGATGATTTAATGGTTTATTGAGTTTATTATTTTATTAATTGTTGAACATGATATTTCTATATATTTTCGAAATATATTTGGGTTTTGGCATATTGCAAGTATCTTGAGTTGATGTATAATATTTTCGAGAATTTCTATCTATGATTGGTTATGTGTGGGGTACGTGGGATGTTGGTTTGAGATTGTGAAAAGAGAGTGGATTATAGTTATGTCAGTTTGAAGTGTTATAAGCACTATCCTATGTACCTCCTCGGATTTGGAACTTTGGAATGTTGAGATCCTTGGATGTGTTGGAACTCAGGCACCCTTGACGGGGTGTTTTGTAGACCCTTAGCGAGGTAGTCTGCGCTCGTAGGACTTGTCACAGGCGTACGAGTATTGAGGATTATGTTGTACATGCTGGTGAGCTTAGTCCCAGTTGGACGGCTCGTTCCCTAGCCACATGGTCAATTGAGGATTCTTCCACGTGGACTAGTCAAACAATCTATCGGTTGGATTGTTTCCTCAATACAAACTTGTTGGTGTCATACTTATATATATCTATTCATTCGTTCTTATTTATCGGTGAGGATACTTCCTCGCTCACTGTGCCAAAGGGCACGCGTTTCGAGAGATTAGTTTGGGTATAATAAGGAAAAGTTGGATGAGTTGATTAATAAAGTTTCATTTCGGGAGTTCGGATTTCGTTATGGTTTTGACCCAATTAAATATATATATATATATATGGTTGTATCGGTTTTGAATGCATATGGTTTTCGATATCGTTTTCTAAACGGTGGGGTTATATTATATGGGTTTCAACTATGAACTAAACTTTGTTTTTGTCCACTCACATTTTTCTGTTTTGTGCCCCCCTAGATAGTAGTTGACTGAGCTGAGCGGAAGAGCCGAGTCGTGCACTTCTGAATCCAGAGCTTTCTTAGGATTCTTTTATTCATTCCTCTCTGTTAAACTTCGTTTTCGTTTGTAAATTGAAACTCTTAGATTGCTTTGTTATCGCTCGTGCTAGGGTTTGATTTGTGAGACCGGAGGCCTTTGTTGTAAATAGTTTAATTGTACCTGTTGCATGCTGCCTGTGGGGATATTTAAATATATTTTTAACATGTTGAGGAATTTGGGAAACGTCCAATTTTCAGGGGAGACTCTACCAAATTTTCGGCAGAAAGTCTCATGTGTTAGTAAGTGGGCCCGACATCGGTTTGATGCCGGAACTTTCACAGGATTCGTCCCGAATTCTGAGGAATTCGGGGCGGGTCCTGTCATTTACTCGGGTGGGTACTACCTAGTAGACGGAATTTACCCGAAGTGGACGACATTCGTTAGAATAATTCTACATCCCCAATTGGAGAAGGAAAAATACTTTGTTTCCTATTAAGAGGATTATAGGAAAGATGTGGAAATGTGTTTTGGTATCCTCTAAGTTCGTATGATAATTGTTAAGGGGGCTACTCGTATATTTGATGAAGATGTGCTTCAGAGCGTTATGATGATGTGCATCATCCTCCATAACATGATTGTGGAGGATGAGTATGATTATGATGAACTAGAGATATTCGAACCCAATTCCATGAACACAACATTGACAAGAATTTATGAACGGCTTGTGGGAGCAAATGGACAACCACTAGACCATGAACCGTTGATTAGGGACAGTGGTTACAACAACCGTAGGATTGACCGTTATACGAAAAAACAATATTCTTATGTTTACGAAAGGCGTCAAGTTGACTTGATGGAGCACTTATGGGTGCTAAGAGACAATCACAGTCAATGAAGTCAAGTTTAATGCTTAGTTTTGAATTATGCTTTGTTTGTGTTTTGTAATGAATTATGCTTTATTTTGATGTATGCAATGTTTTAAAAAATAGTTATATTATTGAATGCTTTCTTTATTCAATAACAAAAATAATCAATACAACTAATTAAGAAATGGCAACTCTATTAATACAACCTATTAATACAACCTAATAGTTTTCATCATTTAACCAATCCGTGTTGCTAGGTCCATCGTACGGAAAAGCCTTATTCTCATAACATCCCTTCGTTCTTGCTTCCAAAATGACTTTGTTTCAGGGGACATATGGATCGTATCCATGGCCATGGTTTCTCGATTTTTCTTGTTCATGTCTTGTTTGTATGCATACTCCATTTCTCTTGCAAATGCTTCATATCTTGCCGTGTCAGCCTCATCTCTTTTCATGTCTCTCTCAATTCTTGTGTTGTTAATAGCAATTTGCTCCAAAAATTTTGCACAATCATTATTCGAAGTGCTCCCTCTCTTGGCCTTTGTCGCTTTCTCTCAATAGGCCTTGGCTCCCTTTGGATTGGTGAGTCTTGATTCATCGGGGAGTCTAACGGCGAATCCGATGCCGGTAAATCATGGAGCAACATCTCATTTAACACAATGGTCAGACATGTGAGAATAATTTTGAATCTCGAAAAATTATTCACAACCTCCTAACATTGGCGATTGTTGAAAGATTTTTTGCCTTGGCCAATGGCACCGAACCACATTTGTGCTTGCATAATCTATTAGGTAAACTACCAAATTGCCCCATGAACTTGTACATAAATATCAATTTACCCCATGATCTTTTTTTATAGTAAATTAAGGGCTCAAATTAAATTTTATTCTCAATGTTACACCTGCCGTCTAAATTATCAACATTTCATCTAATTTGCCGTTAAATATGAGGGCAAATTGGTCATTTCATATGTTAAAAATAATTAAATACTTTTAAATAAAATAAAATGACATAAAAAATGAAAAAAAATATTTTATTAACAAAAGGGTGGGACCCACCCACCTTACTCCTTTCACCTTTGCCTCTCCCCTTCTGCGTTCTCTCTTTCTGTACGACCCAAGACCCAAAATCCCTAACTGGGTTTCATAAGTTAAGAGTATTAGTGCACACCCAATTCTTAATAATTGTTACTTCTTTGCCGATTTGATTGGAGGACCCAGAAGCCTTTCTTTGTTTGGAGGGTATCAATGTGGATCTATGTTGGGCAAAATCTATTGGCTTAACATGGAGCACATGCCCAGATGACAGAGGCACCAGTATTTAACCAAACCCATCTCTTTTTACCTTCCAAAACTCCACTAGGATGCCCAGAAATGAGTTCAAGGTCGAAGGAGTAAGAAAGCTTGTCATTGTTGAAGAGATGCCGGGTGTGAGTTTTCGCTAAAGTTTTCTCTTTTCTTGGATAGAGTCTAACAGTATGTGAAAGGGTTTGGAAGTCATAGCAGAACTTGGTTGCTCTTCGAAGATCTCGGAGCCGCCATAGAAGTCTGATCCTACTCTTCAATTTGTTGGTGGGGCTGTGGTGATGGGTTCGTCTCTTTTTCTTTGATTACATTGTGAAGCTTTCGACTTTTTGACATGAGAGGAACCTGAGGGCAATTAAGCACCGAAAATCAAAGGCAATCGAACTGATTCTTCAGAGATTTGCAATAATGGTGGGGACGGGGATGATCTTGGGTCTGGGGGTGGGTTTTGAATGGGGAGGCTGCGACGGATGTGTGGAGTGGAAGGGCTCTCTTTTCTTAAAAAAAAGAAATATATTTTTAATGAGTTAACAAAAAATTTAATGAAATGTTGAGAAATTAGACGGCATGGGGGAAATTGAGAATAAATAAAATTTAATTCGAGTCCTTAATTTATTTTTTTAAAAGGTCAAGGAATAAATTGATAATTATGTACAAGTTTACGAGGCAATTCGGCAGTTTACCCTAATCTATAATAAAAAAAACAAATTGGAAATGCAAGAAAATATTTTTTAAAAAAATATGACATTAAATTTAATAAAACAGCGCTTACAAAAAATTGATCTTGTTGCCAAGATTTTCGCGGCTTTGAACATTGTCCCTTGCTTTACCAACGCATCTCTCCATTTTCCTAACTCTTCATTCAAAATTTTCCACCTACTAACCAAGGCCATTTCAGTACGAGGCGAACCCGATCTTTCACAAAATTCTCCACGAATTTTTCTCCACATATGAGAGAACTTCATCTCATTGCCCGTAATCGGAAAATGACTAACTTGGACCGGACCCAACACTCATACAACAAAACATTTTCCATGGTTGTCCACGAGCCTCCAACTTCGATGGAAGAAGTTATCTGTATTTTTACACAAATGAAATTTAGTAATAGAAAATTTAGTATGGAAAGTGAATAATATTGAAAGGAGAAGAATTTGTATAAAGATTTGGTGCGGAAAGTGAATAATATTGATAGGTATTTTATTTTGGGCCTTGCTCGGGTTGGTAGAGCCCAGCTCTTACCTGGGCAACATTTGGGCACTGGAAACGGGATCAACGGCCTAGGGGCCTCTTGGCCGGACTGGGAGAGAACGGTGGAAATGCTCTAAACAAGGGATAAATTAGCTCATGTTTCCATAACCGCCCCCCTCCTCCCCCCACCCAGCCACAAAATGTAACGACGACCTGTAACTAAAGTGGCAGTGACGTAATTAGGTGGGAAATGACTGGTCCTTATCTAAAGGAGGCCAACTTTACCAATGACCTTCCCGTTTCTCTCTCCAGACATTTCATCGTTTGGTTGCGTGCGGCTGTCCTTCTCTCTTCTCTTCTCTTCTCTTCGTGTTGCTTTCTCCCTCTCTCCCACCAAGAGGTTGAATATAAAACTGAAACCAACTGAATAGCAACCAACTGAGTAGCAATTTAGCAAAGCTCTTTGGATTCTAGAGATAAATAAACAAGGCAACAAGTGAGAAAGAAAGAAAAGACAGCAGAATGGCTCTGAGTTTCAATTCCATGATGACTTTCCCATCTCACAACCTCCTTTCTAAGTCCCACAATCTCCGATCTCCAAAAATCTTCATGGCTTCTACTCTTCACTCTTCCGCTAAGTGAGTTTCTTTCACATTTTTTTTCCATTCATTTGTATCTTCTGTTTCGTTTTTGCATGACTGCCTATGTTGTATTACGCCCCTTCGCAAAATGCAAATGGGTCTCATCAAGAATGAATTTTTAGCCATTCTGTTGATCTGGAGTTTTTGGTTTTGTGCCAATGCAGTTGAATTTGGGGTTAACTTTATAAACATTATGCGTTTATTTTTATACTCTTCTATTTCTTTTTTCTTTTTTTTCTCATGGTGTTTTTTGAAGTTTGGGCTTTGCCACTCATTCATTTTGTTTTCAATTCGAGAAATGTCATGTAGTTACTGAGGTCGGTGACTATTCAAATTATGTTACTCTTATGTTTTCTTCTCTCTTCATTTAGCTCTGCATGTTGCGTTATGCTCTATGTAGTCCACGGGTTTTTATTTTATTTTTAATTTTAGTAGTTTTAGTTGTAAGTTTTTTTTGTTTGATTTTTTATGCTTAGTGTTCAATTTTTGCTTGTGAAGCACATACAGTTTACTTATGTCGATGATTAAATCTTCTTCCCTTATATTTTTCTTTTAAAAAATTCCTTTATTTTATAATTGATATTGAATTAAATTTTGTTTTGATCTCGCTGGGGTTGTCCTAAAAGAGAAAAGAAAATTGCTAGTTAGGTTTTCTGTTTGTCCTTTTCAATATGAAGGTATGCGTTTCTTATTTAACTATGTCTCACATCTGTTGAGAGTTAGGTCTGAATTTTTTGTGTTTAATTCTTTCTTTTGGAACTAGGTCCCGTGGTTATTGTAAAACTCGGTTCCCCTGTGTCTTCATTTTTTTGCAGTTTGATGTTTTATATTTTCAAACATTTATTTATTTGTTTATGTGTTTGAGTAATTATATAGCCCTTTTCTTCATATTCTTTCATAGTGATTACACTTGTTTGACTAACATGAATCTAGTTGGACACTTGGTATTCTTTTCCAACTAAATTCAGCTTCTTTTGTTTGTTTAATGTTTAAGTCGATGCATTATTCTTGTTTGTCAATTGTTTACTACAATGTAGTCTCCTGATTGTATGGATTTCTGTGTACCTCTCTATCTCTCTCTATTCATTTTCCTGTCTAGGACTTGTGTTTGACAATTATCACATGCGCTTGAATAATGCGATATTGTTCAAGTTTGTTGCCCCCACTTTTCCACTTGTCAAATGTGGTAGTGCCGTATTTGCGGACATGTTTAATAGTATTTTGATTGACAGTTGTTTTACATCCGCGAAATCTACATTTGTCTGTCCTCATGTTTTCAATTATAGCTGTGGCACTGTCAGCAACAATTAAAGTTTCTTTTGTTCAGTTTTAGTTTTGAATTTGGTAGCTGCCTGTATCTTTGACTTCTCTGTTCTTTATTCAATTGTGGATCATGATTTGTCTTTTGTTTCTTCATGAGCAGACTTTGTGGTTTTTGTACTCCAATACAATTTTTTTTTCTCTCTCCCTCTCTCTCCCTAAACCATGAATAGTATAATATGTATATATTTGATGTATGTGGTTTCCTAGGTATGTTTATCGAATTATGATGTAATTGATAGAATACCCTTATAAGTTAGTTATTTGGGGAATTAGAAAGCTTACTTAATGTTTGTTAGATTTGTCATTTGAAGTATATCATTTTAAGATCTTTTTCTGCTTGTTATAGAGAGAGGGAAAATTTGAAGAAGTCTTTTTTGCCTCCACGTGAGGTACATGTTCAAGTGAAACATTCACTGCCTCCTCAACAGATTGAGATCTTCAAATCATTAGAAGATTGGGCTGATAAGAACATCTTGGTACACCTAAAGCCTGTTGAGAAATGCTGGCAACCACAAGATTTTCTTCCAATGCCTGAATCAGATGGATTCTTTGATCAAGTTAAGGAGTTGAGGGAAAGAGCAAAGGAAATTCCTGATGATTATTTTGTTGTGCTGGTTGGAGATATGATCACTGAAGAAGCCCTACCAACTTATCAGACAATGCTTAATACCTTGGATGGAGTTCGGGATGAGACTGGTGCAAGCCTTACTTCCTGGGCAATATGGACCAGGGCCTGGACTGCTGAAGAGAACAGGCATGGTGACCTTCTAAACAAGTATCTTTATCTCTCGGGACGAGTAGATATGAAACAAATTGAAAAGACAATTCAATATCTTATTGGATCAGGAATGGTGAGATATTTGTTTGTTTGTTTTTCGGTTTTAATTATTTCCTTGATGATGATATTTTTTTGAGTCAATGCTTAGGAATTTGATATAATAGGAAAGCTCAAGGATTTATATCAATCTTTGAGGAATCTAAGTGCCGGAGTAAGGTGCAATTTCCTTTTTATCTTCTGTAGTTGGTCCTAAGTATAACACAATAGGAAAATGAGTGAAATTTTTTTAACAGTAAATGTTCTTAAATTTGTTTTGTTGCAGTCTAGTCTTTGGTGGTTCCCCCAAATTATGAATTCCTTCATGTCAAAATATGGCATGCTTTAATTTGTGGTGATGATTATGATCAGTAACTTGGACAAACTATTGTACAAACTACTGTCTGATATTATCTTGTTTTTATTTCAGCCTTATTATATCCTGCTTTTCAATTTTGTGTACTTTGTAGGATCCTAAAACAGAAAACAATCCCTACCTTGGTTTCATATATACTTCATTTCAAGAGAGGGCAACATTCATCTCCCATGGGAACACAGCCAGGCAAGCCAAAGAGCACGGGGACCTGAAATTGGCTCAGATATGTGGTACCATTGCCTCAGATGAAAAACGCCATGAAACTGCCTATACAAAGATTGTGGAAAAGCTCTTTGAGATTGATCCAGATGGCACTGTCTTGGCTTTAGCTGACATGATGAAGAAAAAAATATCAATGCCAGCCCACTTGATGTACGATGGTCAAGATGATAATCTTTTCAAACATTTCTCAGCTGTTGCCCAGCGGCTTGAAGTGTATACTGCTAGGGATTATGCTGATATTTTGGAGTTTTTGGTTGGAAGATGGAACATAGAGAAGTTGACGGGTCTTTCGGGTGAGGGATGTAAAGCGCAGGATTTTGTGTGTAGATTGCCGCCCAGAATTAGAAGGTTGGAGGAGAGGGCTCAGGGAAAGGCCAAACAATCATCCACTGTTCCAATCAGCTGGCTTTTTGGTAGAGAAGTAAAGGTTTAAGTAACTAGAAGAGTATTTTCGTTTTTCCTTTGGAATGTGTTTCTTCTGTATGCCCTTTCTATGGAATGGTGTGCTTAAATACTCTCTTTCACAAGTAATTTGTTGTTACATTTGTCAATTAATTTTTTCCCAATTCCGTAATTACGAATGAAATTATTGTGGATGAGTTAATAGAAAGAAATAAATTAATTGAAGGTAAAAAGAAAATAGAACAAAACTTACATATAACAGATGAAGAAAGTACATTTTTCCCGATCCTCACAACAAACAACTGAATTGAATCATCGAGTCAACGAATTACACACCAAACAAAATGTATATAATTTGATTTAATCAATAGAATAGAATGAAACGAAAGCAGCAGATAGAGATGGATATAATAATTGATTGAATGAATATTTAGACTTGGAATGGCCATGGCCAGTCCTTCAAGTCCTCCTCTTGTTGCACCTTGGAACTCCTCATAGCAGGAGAAGCAGTAGTAGTGCCTTGGACAGAGGCATAGTACTTGAGGAAAAAGGCGAGGGTCAAGACCACCCACTCCAAGCAAAAGATGACGACACTGAGGCCTCCAGCCAATTTGAGTATCACAGCGCCGTCCTCATCCCTCACGTACGACCTCAGCTCCCCAAGAAAGTCACCCGTTCTCGTGAAGATGAGCACTGACACTGACCCCTGAAATATTGCTGTCAGCACTGTGGCCACCATATGGGCTCCATACCACTTGCCCGACGTCGTCCCCGCGGAGGCTGCCGCGCATCCAGATATGGCCCCCCCAATTGTGAATATGTGGAGGAGGATGAGGAAGAAGCCGCACACTGAGGGGAGCAGCCGCAGAGATAGCGTGAGGAAGATGCAGCTGGAGGCCGCGCCTAGCAAAATGTAGTTGCACAACAGGAACACCTTATGGGTGTGGTACTGGGAACCAGACCTTGCTCCTCCTGCGCCGTTGGAAATATTCATCGACAGACCACCCATTTTTATACTCTACTTGAGATCCTTACTTTCCTCTGCTTCAACTACTAAATTTACCTTTACTACTCTGCTGGGATTTGGAAGCTCTGATCAGAAATTAAAATGGTGGCTTTTGGAATTTGCAGGTATGTGTGAACCTGATTTTGAGAGAGAGAGAGAGAGAGAGAGAGAGAGAGAGAGAGAGAGAGAGAGAGAGAGAGGAATGTGATTCAGATTGTGGGTGAAGATACATGTATATATAGATATATAAATATGAAGGAGTGCAGTACTCAAAAGGGCAGCGAGGCCTTAGGCCTAACGGTCATTTTTCCTTTTGCTGTGAAGTGTGTGCTGTGTGAGGGTCAGAATATGACCGTTAGAGTTGGGACCCAACCCCAACCCCACATTAGCATATAAATAGCAAGCTGTTGTAACGGCTAGTTAATTAATTTTGCTTTTAGTAATTAATTAGGACAAGTCACCCACTCACAGTCCCAGTAGGAGGAGGAGGAGCGAGTGCTTTCCGTTTTCTTATTTCTTTTTCTTTTGGTTGGTGGCATACATTTGATTTTAAAAAAATTTGAATTTTGTTGGTGGCATACATTTGATTTAAGTTGAGGCCAATGCCCCAACCAAACGAACAAACTGAACAGGGCCTATTCACTAAATTAAAGCCCAAATCAAGTGAAAGACAAAAACAGCTTCACGCACGCTCCTCCCTATTACTATTAGATCTGATCTGGCCCAAACCAAGGTCTAAAATATCGAGAGTTTCGGAAATATTGGTGGTCCAAAAACACGGATATATCAATAGAAATATTGAGAAAATATCGATATCGATAAAAATTGAATAAAAATCACGGAAATTGTGAGAAAAACTTTGAAATTTTTATTGAAACTTTAGAGGATGTTTATTTAGTCAATTGTCTATTATTTTATCACAAAAAATGAAATAAAATGCATGTCATGGTGGGTTTGAATGATTTAAATTGATTATGTAGCGACCTAACAAGCACTGTATCTTTAGAAAATATGTAGTAATTGGTGAAAAAAAAATTAAACACACCATAATTTCTTAGTTATAATAATTTAATATATGCTTAACAAAAAAAACATAAAAATAAAATATATGAGTAACTTAGTACCACATAGAAAGAATTCATATTAAAGTTAAAACTTAGTATCACATAAAATGAACAATATTAAAACTCAATAGTGAATAATAATACAACTCCATAATATATAACCAAAAAAAAAAAAAACAACTCCATAATAAAATAATAAATAACATTAAACATATGCCTAAATTTATCCTTAGGGAATTTTTTTTATATGAAAATTTATCCTATATAATATTAGCTTGTAGAAATTTTAAAGACCATATAAATATTACACGTCGTAGCTTTATTAACAAACTCATCCACAACATGTTAAATAAGGCTCAGTAGGTGGATGGGAAAGAGAGGGGTTTGAATCCCCTTGTGTGCAAGAGCGCGATTTCTCAACAATTTTCATTTATTTTTCAATTTCATATCGCATATGTTGCCTAAATATTGCATGAGCGAGTAGGAAATTATCGCCTCTGACATTATCGCAATAATATTGACGATATTTAAGTGGATATGTGCTAAAATAGATCCCATTAAAAAAAAAATGATATATTTAAGACTGGCCAAACTCACACTCAAAAACAACCAACAACCTCCAAAGTGATGGAGTCGTTCTATGGTGAGGGTACAATATATGGGTCATAGATGTGGACCTTCATATTAGCCACATGATTCATCCAAATAGTAACTTCACTTAAATTTAATGAAATAATCATATGATTAATATGAAGGTCCACATGAGAAGTCCATATGTGACATCCTCATTATAGAATTTCGCCAAGGGGATGATAATTGTTGCTTTGCATAATGATAATTGATAATACATTTGCGTGCCATCGATCTAACAAGCTAATCAAACTAATCCATTATATATACTCTCTTTTTGTTCAATCTAATCAAAATAATCCAAGTTTATTTTTCTTGATGATGCAATAATGTTATATGTTTATTAATTAATAATATATATTTATATACAGTCCCCTTCTATTTAGGGATCTGTTAAATAATTTTATTTGAGGGACATCCTTTAAGGTACCCTACGAATTTTTTTTTTCAACGATCCAAACCATCCATTTTTTAAGTCTACATTCATAGATCATCCTTGCAAAAAATTAGACAAATCGGAAATCGTTTCGACATCCAATTGTATCATACAAAATCAATGAACACGGTGCTTCAATAAAGTACTAAAATTTCAATAACACAATGGCTTATTTATGTACATGCCCCCTGTGCTTTCAAACTTGTCTCATATTACCACCTAGGCTTTGAAACGTCTCAAAATACCCCCCACACTTTTAAAAACCGTCTCACGTTACCCATTCCATCAGTATTATAGACGTTCTGTTATGTGCTTTGGACCCCACTTCGTTTTAATCCTTAACATTGGAGAATAAGGGTTTTTTCAGCTTCAGAAAATGGGAAAGGGGGTATTTGGGTGAGAAGGGGAAATTTGGATGGAAAACCAAAAGAAGATGAGAGCAAAGAGAAAGATGATGACTCTGTAGAAGTTGAATATAAGATGTGGGAGAGCTGCAAGATTGAAAAGAAGGAATTCTCGTCGGAGAGGGAACAAGAGTAGGAATCCTTTGAAGAGGAAGTGGACTCAAAGGTTGGGGGTGGTGAGGATTAATGGAGTTACTTCAACCCAAAGCATTGATGATGGCAGAATCTTTCCATCAAAGCAGCAGCAGCAACAGAAGAAGAAGAAGCCTTTACTCTGCAAGTTTGGAAGTCTACTCAAGAAGAAGAGCACAAGCAACCATAAGTAGAGAGACCAGTTTTGCCCAACTTGTGCCCAACTATTTGTTCTTTGTAGTTTGTATCTTCAAGGCGAAGGATTAGGAATTGGGTATAGATTACAAGCTGCAGTAGCAGCAACCCAGCCCAAACAGTGATTTCTTCTCATGATTCTCCCGAAATTCGAACCCCACCTCAGATTTTGATAAGCCCTAGCCTTTTTCTCCAAATTTCCCCTTCTCACCCAAATACCCTCTTTCGCCTTTTCTGAAGCTGAAAAAACCCTTATTCTCCAATGTTAAGGATTAAGAAGAAGTGGGGCCCAAAACACGTAATGGAACGTCTATAATACTGACGGAATGGGTAATGTGAGACGGTTTTTAAAAGTGTGGGGGGAATTTTGAGATGTTTCCAAGCACATGTGGTAATCTGAGACAAGTTTGAAAGCACAGGGGGCATGTACATAAATAAGCCTAACACAATTAAGTGGTCAAACGATATTGGATTCAAGTGATTTTTTGTAAAGATGATCTTTGAATGATTATCTAAAATATAAACAGTTTGAATTAGTTAAATCAATGCAAAGTGGGTCCTACAATGGTGTCTCTCAAATAAACTAATTTGAGGGATCCCTCAATAGAAGGTCTCTGTGTATATATAATTTGGTTTCGGGTGCAAATTACAAATTACAATACAAGGGTTTGGATTGGACCTCAATTTGGTGGGTTTGGCGTGGAAATGTTTGGACCCAAACCGAAATCAACCAATGGCCTGGAAATGGAACCCAAGTCAGCTCATGCTGCCTGCCTCCGAACGCGGTCAAGTGTAGAACGAGCCCAGAGTTTTCCAATCAATCAGAGAGAGCAGAGCAGACAGAGGGTATTATTACACAATTACCACCACACGCACGCTCTCGGCTTGGTCCGTTAGTCAGAATCGCAGAGGCAGGCAGAACGATGTCGTTGCAGAACGGCTCGGAGAATCATCACCCTCACCCAGAAGAAGAAAAAGAAAAGGAGAAAGAACAGCAACGGCAGCAGCAATCGGGTGCGTGCAATCAAATTTTGGCAAAATTATTATGTCTTTGATTTGATTTGATGATGATTAGACCAAAAGCCCTGTTGTAACCTGTATAAATAAATAAATAAATAAATATATATATATATATATATATATATATATATTTATATATGTGTGTGTGTATGTAAAATGCAAGAAAGAAAAGGTTCTGGAAATTTGATTTTTGATATTTGATTCTTGCTTGCTTGCTTACAGGCTCGGAACAGAAAAGTTTGGGGATGGAAGGGCAGCCTGAAACGTTGAGTGAAGTAGGATGGTTCATTCTTGGTGAAAATCAACAACATGTTGGTCCATACGCATTTTCAGAGTTGCGTGGTGAGTTTGCTTGCCCTCCCTTTATATTAGAATGTAGATAGGATGAATGAATATCAATTTGGTTCCATCTATTGTCTGGAATTCACTTGATTACTATGTTATGTTGAATAAAGAAATTAAATTTCAGTTAATCTTATGCACGCTCTTTGCTCTTCCTTCCTAAAATTAAATTTACTGGCGCATTGTTTTGTTCTTCTGAATTTCAGCTCTACTGGTAATCTGATAGAGTACTCTTTCAGTTTCAGAACTATTGTTCCATCATCTCTATCATGTTCGATTTCACTTCTACTTTGCTTATTTACTTCGCCTGGACAGAGCATTTCTTAAATGGGTACCTCACCCACACTACACTTGTCTGGGCCCAAGGAAGAAGCGCATGGCAGTCACTGTCCTCAATTCCCGGTTTGATCACAGGAATATTGCGCCATGACGAAGAACCTCAGTTTTCAAACGCAGGTCAATTGAATGCTTCTCTCTTTTTCTTTTTTCTTTTTTCCTTTTGGGAATTGTGACTACCAGTCCCATGAATTATACAAGGTCTAACAATTTTGTTTCTCTTCTTCTCCAGTGCCCCCTTCTGATGATGACGACGACTTTGAGAAATGGCGGAAGCAGCTTGGTGAAGCAGAAGCAGATAGTGACAGACCTTTGACGCCACCAGAGGGTGAGGAAGAATTCACCGATGACGATGGGACTAAATACAAGTGGGATCGCGGTCTTAGGGCTTGGGTTCCTCAGGTTGGTTCATGGAGATATAATATGCCTTTGCTTTCATTTGTTCATGGTTTCTGCCAAGTTTTAGAGGTTTAGTTAATTTTTTTCAGTGGTTTTGTTAAAGGTTAATTGGAATTGATATACTTAGACACGTTAATTTATTTAAGTCACTTTTAATTCTTATTATGCCTCCAGATTCACAATCCCCTGTGAATATAAATGATTTCCTTTATCGAATCTTGAATCTTAACTCAACTTTAAGACATTCATTGCCATCTACATGTTACATGGGGAATGAATCATTAAATCAGATGGGGGTTATCATGACTGCACCTGCTCTCATGAGCTCTTCCATTAGATGGAATGTGTCAGATACGCATATGACCCAGTGCCCTGGTCAGAGAGTCGGCACAGTTCCTTGGTCAGAATAACTCCTAGCAAAGAGAGGCAAACTCTGACTTTCATACGAGCTTCATTTGACTGAATCTCTTATATCATAATTTGGTGATTTCATTCTTATAATATCTATCAGATGTTTGGATTGTGCAATAGATTTCATGTTACATTCACCAAAACATATGGGTATTTGTAGTTCTAGGCTCAAAGGTAGACAAGTACCCGAAATCCTGGTAAAATGTTCTCTCTTCTTCCAAATTTTATTGGTGTTGGGTTTTGTTTTCTTCCTATTCAAAATACGTTTGTGCACTCTTAGGCTGTACGAAACACAGCTTATTTCTTCTCCGAAAACAAATCTCTCACTTGGAGGGCCATAAGGATGCTTGTGACTCATAAAAATAACAGTATATCTATGGGTTTTTTCCCCGAGTCTCAAGTCAGATACATTGATAATTGGTAGGCTTTGACTACCATTCAGTTTTTCTTGCCAAAGTTGGTGCTCCACTTTATCTTCCTGGAGGAAGATAGGTGGTGAGATAGTGAAAATAGGCTGAATTGAAATTAACACGAGCAAGAGTAATAAGGATATCCACATTTTGCATCTAAAAGTGACATGCTTCTGTTTTATCTCTTTTCTTTGCTAGTATTTGCTATGTGGTTGAAGTCCTATCTTTATGTAAGTTTGGATATTTACATAATATTTTATGGAGAATAATTTGTTCATTAACCTAGTAAAGGAACACCATAATATGTTAACCTCGCAAGTAAATCAAATTGCTCATGTTTTGGCCCTCAGCCATCATAAGTTGTCTCACTTGTTTTTATTGAATGTATATTTGACTGATTTAATGCCTAATAGGATAGCACGTTTGGGGTAGAAGAGATGACTTTCTTGCAAGAAGAGGAAGTTTTTCCGGCTGTCAATTTTTCTGAGGTCTCTGCAGGGGAAGAGGTTAATGCACCTGGAAACGCTTCTGGTCCCTCTAAAGAGGAAGACGCTAACGGTAGCAGTGAGGTAGAAGAAGGAGATCAAAGTTCTAAGAGAAAATTGTCAGATAAGGAAGCTAACAAGAAGGTTTGCTCCTTTTATATTGTTCTTCTGCTTTTGTTGATGGTGT
Organism: Prunus avium; assembly: GCF_965620075.1. Taxonomy (NCBI): domain Eukaryota; kingdom Viridiplantae; phylum Streptophyta; class Magnoliopsida; order Rosales; family Rosaceae; genus Prunus; species Prunus avium. The sequence continues at coordinate 127,842 of NC_142289.1, read as the reverse complement.
ACCATTTATTGATTAAAGTCTATTATATCAAAGGCTATTGTTCTGATGGACTCTGATTGGATCCTATTAATAGATTAGTTATGCTAGTCTGGGCTTGAAATTTCTGTGTATAGAATTTATGAAGCAGTACTGGTTTACTCCCCTTCTGTCTTGTTTCGTTATATTTTGCAGGAAGCTAATAAACCTCCTGATAGTTGGTTTGAGTTAAAGGTTAATACACATGTTTATGTGACTGGATTGCCGGATGATGTAACGGTTGACGAAGTAAGTCACTGTCATTATTTCATCCTCACTATTTTTGTGGCACAATACTAATTTAGGGATATTTGGCAGGTGGTGGAGGTGTTTACCAAGTGTGGAATTATAAAGGAGGTAGGAATTTGTTACATGTTATAGACAATTTACTTTGCATGCCATGATTTCCCAATATTTGAGTATGGTTATGCTGTGCTATACATTGACAATATAGGTCATTAATTATTATCAATTTTTCCTTCCCGAGATGAGGGATAATAAAATAAACATTTGACTTTTTCTAGAATGGTGAGAACAAATAACTCATCTCATCATGTAGTTCTACTAAGCTTCCTTTTTTGTGTGTGGATACAGTTCATGTTGTTAATTTGTTGAGTACTACTGTTTTCGAAGATGGTTCAATGATGCTTAGAAGTGAGCTCATGATTGAGGAACTTTTTTTATAATGAAAACTTTGAAGATGCATAGTACTTATCAGAGACTGAACTGAAGAAGCTAATACTCCTTTTGTTTCCATAAATTTATCAAATTCTCAGAGTCTTGCTTAGAGTTATTGTTTGATTAATAGGGCTTTAACTAATACAACTGAGTACTGTTTGCCATGGTATACTGCAAAGTGACCTTGTTTTCCCATCATGAGACTGTGTGAAACATTATACTTTGTAATCCTTGTTGCACGTCTCCCACACTCTGTACTATGATATAATAATTATCTTCTCATACTGCGTATCTTATAAACATTCAGGATCCTGAAACAAAAAAGCCACGTGTGAAGCTGTATGTTGACAAAGAGACCGGAAAGAAAAAGGGAGATGCACTTGTTACATATCTGAAGGTAAGAATGTTTTTAATTGCTTTTGCTGTCTCCGTGATTGTAATATGTCATATATGGGTACTTAATTGTGTGTGTGTGTGTGTGTACTGTAGGAACCGTCGGTTGTTTTGGCTACCCAAATTTTGGATGGAACACCTCTACGTCCTGGTGGCAAGATTCTTATGTCGGTCACCCAAGCTAAGTTTCAGCAGAAAGGTAACTGTTGGGATCCAGACACTTCATACAAATGAGGGAACTACTTTAGAAACCTTATCTAAACAGTTTTATAAAAATTATAGCATGCCTTAGATTAGAGGCCAGTCGCCCCATCAAATTTAATAAATCAAATTTGCTGATAAACTAATTGTAGATATGGGTGAGATGTTAATGGTCATACACATGTATGTTTTTTCTCTATCAAATAAGGGGCCACGTAATTTACTATTTAAACTTTGGGCCTGGGAGAGGGGTCGTAAGCCCCTTAGCCTACTGAGGGTGCCTGTTAAGGTCTGTGTTTTTTAATTTATGAGCTGCCGTTATGTATGCAGGGGATAAATTTGTTGCCAAACAAGCAGACAACAAGAGGAAAAAGAAACTGAAGAAGGTGGAAGAGAAGATGCTTGGCTGGGGTAGGTTCTTATCTTATACGAGGCTTCTTGAAACAAATATATTTATTTCAGGAATGCAATATCTTATATAATATGCAGTCATGTTGAAATTATCTAATCTTGTTTCCATATGTAGTATGTATAGCTTCTACAGCTAGTTGTCTACAATATAGAGATTTGTCTACATCAATCGTTTTAGATTTCAAATTACCTTTTCTTCTGCTCGAGTTGTGTTCATTGTTTTAATCATAAGGAAATGTATTTGGATCATATGCGCATGCCTACACTTCACAAGTAGTTTCTGGTCGTTTTGGAGTTTTACAGTGAAGAATAGTGTGAATCTATGAATTGTATGTCTGTGGATCATATGCATATGCCATATTCATCACAAGCGGCTGGACATTTTCTATATTTGTTCATATGCAGTGTTTTCTATTTCAATTTTTATTATGGATGACCTTATTTGTTCTGAATAGTGAGATCACATTTTCTCCGTATGGAACAGGTGGCCGTGATGATGCAAAGGTGTCAATTGCCACTACTGTTATTCTTCGTTACATGTTCACTCCTGCTGAAATGAGGGTAGGTTCATATAACTAATTAACGAATTATACATCATTGGAAAACTTGTCTTTTCTCTGCGTAACAAGTCTTAATGGATCAATGTTTTGGTGCTGCTTACTTGCATGCACAACCTTTTCAGTATATGCCTTTTTACTACTTCATGTAGAGCTATTATGGACCTTATTGTCATTATAAATTTTCATGTACTCATATTTTCACAAATGAAATGGATGGTTCCTGTCTGAGCTTCTTATAGAAGGAGAAGGCTGTTTTGCCATTTACTGATCCTTGTCTGGTTGCTGAGTACCTTTCTCTTAATGTTTACAGGCAGATGAAAATTTATGTTCAGAATTAAAGGCAGATGTTGAGGAGGAATGTCTGAAGCTTGGTCCGGTGGACTCGGTGAAGGTAAGATAGCTTCTATGGAAATGTTGGGCATCTCTCTCTCTCTCTCTCTCTCTCTGTGAGCCTTTTAATTTAATGTCACAATTCCTATGGAGTTTTGTCTGGGGAGTTTGCAAGGATGTTTGATTTGAAGAATTGTATCCAGAATTTCTTCATGATATATGGGTGTGCATGCATATCTATGTATGTTCTTTGTTCTTTTCCTTTCCTAATTTCCTCAGGTTTCTGTTTTGTTTGTTTGTAGGTTTGCGAGAATCATCCCCAGGGAGTTGTTTTGGTCAGATTTAAGGATAGGAATGATGCTCAAAAGTGCATAGAGTTGATGAATGGAAGATGGTAATTGATATGCTGTGTTTAGTAATTTAAAATTGCTGCTATTGTAAGGTTGGGTCGAAATCACTAACCTACTACCTCACTGAATGGAGCTGCTCAGAACTTATTGCCTTTTTGTTCTGCATTTGATTATTACTATTCTGTCAATTTAGGTTTGGCGGCAGGCAGATACATGCAAGCGAGGATGATGGTTTAATTAACCATGCTTTGGTCCGTAATCTGGATGATGATACTGCACGGCTAGAGCAGTTTGGCACCGAACTCGAAGCTGAATGAGTTTATATGCTATAATATGTTATTCATACATCTTGATTAGTGCTCCTTGTAAAAAAATTCAGCAGCCGATGATCTTTTTAATTATTACTGTTGGTAGCGACTGTTACGTGGTTTTAAGAATTTGAGCAGGCCATATATGAAGAACCTTTAGTCGGATCTTGTAGGTTGAAATGTTCCTTTAGTGCTTAGAAAAAAGAAGCATTTTTGTAATCGTAAGTAATGTATATCCTGTCTGAGTACTTTGTTAGTAACCTGGATACCCTGTTGGTTGCCAATTTTCGTTGAAATTCTTGTTTCATTGTTCGGGTTCTATCTACCTCCCTCATGCACCGAAGCCCTAGATCGCCAGCCTTCAGAACGGGACCTAAGAGCAATTCCAGCAGCAAGGCTGGGGCGCGGGGTGGGGGGTGGTTTGGGCCAAAAAAGTGATTCCAGCAACAGAGGCTAGCCTGGGCAAAATGTGGACCCCAGCAAACTGGGCTGGCCCTCGGGGGAGGTTGGCTTGACTTGGAGCCCGAGGTTTGGATGACATCAGTGTGCTACAGTGCTGCTCATAGCCAGCAGCCACGTGGTGTCGTCTGGGCTCTCCGATTGGATTTTTTCCTCCAATTCAACGGCAGCGAATTTTTGTGCAATAAAATAATGAAAAAAATTTGAATTTTTTTATTTATAAAAAAACCCAAAAATTAATGAATTTTTTTTTCTATAAATACCAACCAATACTCTTCACTTTTAACACCAAATCCTCATATATTTTCGTCTCCTTCAACTATTATTCACTTTCGTTGACAAAAAAAAAAATATTATTCACTTTCTATTTAATATTTTTTTCACTTTCAAGTTTTATTTTTCCGAAATCTTATTCGAAATTTTTTTCCGATTATGAGATATGAATTTAATAATAAAGATTGACACGTACGAACCCAAAAATTTAATCCGAAAATATTATCCAAATTAATTATTTAAGTAAAAAAATATGTGAAAAAAACAAAAAAAATGAATACTATTTGCCCTTTGCTATGGCAATTGGTGGAAACACACATTGCTTTTTTTAAGGGCAGTCACTATTCATGTAAATAGTGGTTGCCCTAGCTCCCCCCTTTGCCATGCTCCCCCCTTGCCATGGCAAAGGGCAAACTGCTGGAAGTACTCTAAAACTTTCCTTTTAAAGCCTTGGGTGCGGTACGGGAACATCAAATTAAATGGTATTAATGTTTGTTGTTTTTTCTCTTTATACAAAGCGATATGGGAGAGAGGGACAATCAAATCTAGGATGCAAGGGTAAATGTTTTTAACTAATTGAGTTACAACTTGATTGTTTGTCTACATTGCAACTTTCAATTAAAGAAAAAAAACATTTAAGTCTAGGCTGGGTTGGCTGTATTCTACAGGCCCCTCCACATAAATACTTGTCCCAAACTTATAGGATTTAATTGTTCGGGCTTTGTGCCTTTATGTGGGCATTGTGCCTTTGGTGAGTTTTATGAATGTAGTCTTTTTTATTAGTATTTTTGTGTGACAAAGTTAGGAACAGGGACTCGGGGAGTGAAGAAACTTATACACACAGATATTGTGGGGGCTTGAACTCATGAGATCACTTGGGAGCACCCCAAAAATATGGGACAATCCAACTGACACACTCATTGGTTTTATGAATGTAGTTGGCTCTATTCCTTTTTGTGTTGCATTTAATTGAACTCATATTTTGAGTTCACTTTTGTGTAATTGGCTTTGGCCTTTTAATTAAAGAAACTTGATCCTGACAAAATAAAATAAAATTGAGTAATGATTTAATTGTTCTCTTGGGCATTTACTCGGGCAATGATGAAAATAGAAAGAGGACAAATGAATGCATTTTAAATTTTATTTTCTCCGTTTGAAATAAACTATTTTGGAAATTTAGTGTTTTTTAGTTTTATTTGTAATTTTCAAAATACATTTATTTTTTTTCAATTCAACTTGTTATAGTTTTAGTATTTTAAAATGATATAGTTTTTTTTTTTTGGTTCATGTGATTGATAACTTAGTCTATAATTGATTGCAGATGGAGTAACTTAACACCGTGTTTGGTGACTAGGACTGGATTGGACTATTTTAATTAAAATTGACAAGAATCCTAGTTGTTGTTTGGTGCGTTGGGATTGAACTTGTTAAAATGAATAAGAGTCCAACATATTGTGTTTTACAAGTCCCACATAGAGGGATGAAACTCATAAGGACTCGCTTGAACTCAACTCCAGTCCAATCCAAACCGGACCACAAAAGGTACTACCATACTAGGGATGAAAGACATTTCACCTATAAACAAATTGTATTGATACATCAAAAAATTTCCATTAATGAAAGATGTAAATCCATTGGAAAATCAAAAATACGCATGTATGATAAATTGATAAGTCGAGCATTCCCAACCCACCAAGTGAAACCAATGGTTTCGATGGGGCCCACTAAGAAACGCCATCCCATTTAACTCCTACAATTAAATTACTTGGCCAACAACCCACGAAAAGAGATGATTTTTCCTCAACGACGAGGAACATGTATTAAGGTGTACATGCGACTCGACGAGAAGGAAGAGCTCTTCTTAAAGTGGGTTTTTATGATCGGATAAAGAATATAAAATAAATAAATCAATCAAATCTGGAAGATTTGAGTGGGGTTGCTAGACCTAGAAATTTGATTACGTAGTTTTTTTTTTTTGCTTCTGAGCTTCGGCTCCCTTAGGCCATCTCCAATAGTGGAAAGGGCCAAATGTCAAATTTTGGCAATATAGTCTGGATGGAGCCCCCAGCGCATGTACAGGGCCATGCAAAATATCAATCCAGTCAATATCTTGGGTGGAATAGCAGTACACGTTTTTCCTGGACTGAAATTTGGTGGAGCCCACTCACACAACCCACTTCCCTATGTGCAAAGTTAATTTTGTGGACCCATTAGAGTTAAACTATTTTAAAACTATTTAATAAAGTTACAAACTCAAATTTTGAGTTCGGAGGGTTGGGGAAAAAAAACAGTTTGAATCTGGGCAAAACATGAATAGTTGTATTTTGAAGGGTGAAAATTTGGGTTTAGCCCCTTTAGCGTTGGATGGATATGGCCTTAAGCCATCTCCAACCAATGAGGCCAAACCTAAAATATCCCAAATTTTAGCCCATTTCCTCTCCCAACTCAAGAAAATCAATGGGCCAAACTTTAATCCAAATACCAATCAAGCTATTGCTTGGACTGGATTTTTTTTTTGGTGGAGCCCACGTAGGATGACGTAGCCCATGTGCAGTTGCAGACTTTGTCACGCACTTATGATGTCCAACGGCAACAATTCAAACATCCCTTATATATATATATATATTCCAATAGTAACCCAAATCAATGATTTAGATTAAATCCATACTATTTTAACGATAAAAAAAAAATCCAACGGTTGAAATTTAAATCCAACAGTCAAAATAATATTTTAAATTAATATAAATCAAATCCAACCCCAAAACTCACTCCAAACTCTATAAATACCCACTCATTTCTCAAATAATCCATCAAAATTTATATTTTTGGAATTTCAATTTTTTAAGGTTAAATTGTTCAAAAAAAATTAATTATGAAGTTATTTAAAAAGATTAAATGAAGAAAAGTTATTCATTTAAAAAAAATTAGACTTAAATAATTCTTAAACAATTTAATAAAGTTGCGGACTTAAAATTTGAGTTTGAAGGGTTGGGGGAAAAAACGGTTTGAGTCTAGGCAAATCCCAAATAGTTACTTTTTGGAGGGGGAAAATTTGGGTTCAGCCCCAAATGGGTTGGAGAAGGCCTTAGAACAAAACAAAAAAGTAAAAAGAATCAAATCTGTGAGTCGCCTAAAAATGAGGGGAGGAAAGTGAAACTTGAGTGAAAATATAGGGAGAAAAATAATTAAGCCTTTTTTTTAATGTAAAATAATAATAATAAGGGTTTTTAAATGTAGAGGTCCCTGAACTTTACCTTGAGTTGTGATTGGGTCCCTGAACTTTTTTTTGAGACAATTAGGTTATCCAACTTTCTCATCCGTTTCAATTGAGTCCTTCCGTCAATTTGGTTGTTAATTTGAGGGCTAAAACCGTCCATTTTAATTAAAATATTTAAAAATTTAAAAATTAAAGGAAAAAAACTGAAAAAGTGAAAGAAAAAAAATATTAAATTAAAATAATAAATAAATAAATAAACTTAAAAATAAAAAATCCAAATCCAAATCCCTCTCTCTCTCTTTCGCTCTGTCTCTCTTTCTCTCCCGCAAACCATTCCCCCTCCTCCTTATCCCACCACCTCAAAACCCAGATCCCAACCCAACCTGCAACCCACCCCCCATCTCCCAACTCGCAAAACCCACCCACAACCCCACCCCACCCCAAGATGCAAAGTGTTCGAATTTTTTTTTTCTTTTTCAATTTTTGAATTTGCAGAGAGAGAGAGAGAGAGAGAGAGAGATAGAGAGAGGATTTGGAAGGGTCTCAGGTGAGGCTGGGGTGGATCTCGAGTGGGGACGAGGGTGGTAGTACAGTGGCGTTAGGTTGGGGGTTTCTGAGTTTTGGGGTCACTGAAGGCTTTCTCTCTCGAAGTAGGGGTAGTGGCGGGTGTGGCTGCCTTTTTGGAAGAGAGATTCTTAAGGGAGCTTATCCTTCTATCTATTACTCTTACTCCACAACAGTAGAAGAGAAAAGAATCTTAAATTTGTTCTAGTCCTTTTAATTACTTACTCTTAAGTAAACCTTCTCTTTTTCCATTTCGCCTTTTCTTTATGGATTTGTATTGTAAACTTGTGAAGATGGAGGTGGGGTTGTTGAGGTTGATGATGGATGAAGAAGGTGGAGTTGGGGTCACGATGTATGAAGAACCCAAAAGGACCTTTTTACCCCCTCATTTTGACGGATAAATTGACAGAGTTAGACTGGAGGACTCAATTGGAACAATTTGTCGAGTTAACGAATGTAATTGTCTCAAAAAAAAAGTTCGGAGATCCAATTGCAACTCGAGACAAAGTTCAGGGACGTCTACAATTAAAAACCCTAAGTCCTAATAATTAAGCCTTTCTTTTATCAAAAACCTGTCAAATACCTGTCAAATTTAAATTAGGTTTTTTGATCTCTCACTCTCACTCTTTGAGTTACACATAAACCACACTGAGAGCTCCCCATAGCCGAGAGAAAGATGTGGAGGTCTGTTGTGACAGCAAGAGCTTCTCTTTCAACACAGGCGGCACAGAAGTTGTGTGCAACTCGAAACCATAAGGTGCTTTCCTCTAAAACCCTAACACTAATTGATCAATCTCCTCATTTTTCGACCAGATCGTCTTTCTGCCAAACCCTTAGGTTCCTTTCTCAGCTCTCAGAAAACCCTAGTGATTCTGATTCAGCTGAAGGACAACAGCTATCAGTGGACTTTGGTGAAAATGGTGATACACAGAGGGAAAATCTTACCCCTGGGAATGGGCCTGTTGGAGAGGAAAATGGTGATACTCAGATGAACATTTTTTCCCCTTCTGATGTAGAGTTGGGGGAAGTGGAAGAGGTTTATGAGATTGATTTGGAGCAGTTGGAGAGTTTATTGTCTCTTCTTCAGAGCAGCGCTGATGGGTGTCTTGAGTCTAGTTTTGATGGTTTAAATTTGAGTTTACATCCAGAGTTTGTGATTAAAGTAGTTGAAACCCCACTTGTTTTGGGTGAGAATTTGATTAGGTTTTTCAAGTGGGCGTTGAAGGAGAAACCCGAGTTTGGTGTCACTACGCACATACTGGATGCACTTGTTCGAGCGACATGTAGTGGCCTCGTTAGGAAGAGAGATGTGTATTCTTTGTGGGATTTAGTTATGGAGGTTGGTGAGAAGGAGAACAGTGTGATGCGTGTGCAAATTCTCAATGAATTGATATCTTCATTCTCAAAATTGGGTAAAGGGAAAGCTGCTTTGGAGGTGTTCAACAAGTTTGGTGATTTTGGATGTGTCCCAAATGCAGATACATATTACTTTACAATTGAAGCACTGTGTAGGCGTTCAATTTTTGGTTGGGCTCAGTCTGTTTGTGAGAAGATGCTTGATGCGGGAATCTTGCCTGATGGTGAGAAAGTTGGTAGGATCATATCCTGGTATTGCAAGGGTAAAAAAGCTAAAGATGCCCATGTGGTTTATTCCTCGGCAGCGAATGTGAAGAAGCAGTACCTGCCTCCCGCTTCGGTTTATTTTTTGATCAGTTCACTCTGTAGGGAGGCTGAAACCGTTAAATTAGCTCTAGATATGTTAGATGATTTTGCTGTTGAAGCACGGAAATATGCGATTAAGCCCTTTTCAGCTGTTGTTCGAGGTTTGTGTAGGATAAAAGATGTTGATGGGGCCAAAAAATTGCTTCTTGAGATGACAATAAAGGGCCCACCTCCAGGAAATGCAGTTTTCAATATGGTAATCAATGGCTATTGTAAGGCTGGGGATATGGGAGAAGCAATTGAGATGATGAATCTAATGAAGAGTAGGGGTTTGAAACCAGATGTGTATACTTACACTGTTATCACGAGTGGTTATACAAATGGAGGTCAGATGGAGGAGGCTTGTAAAATATTATCCGAAGCCAAAAACAAGCACCCCAAATTGAGTCCTGTGACTTACCATACACTCATCCGTGGGTATTGCAAACTGGAAGAGTTTGATAAGGGTTTAAAGTTGTTGCGCGAGATGAAAGATTCTGGGGTCCAACTGTTGTGTAGATACAGCTGCACCAAAATGGATTCAGTTGCATCCTCAACTTGTGATACTCGCAAGTGCACGAGCCGTTTGGTAGTATAGCGTATGTAAGTGCGAGGTTGATCCCACGAGGATTGGTGATTGAATGATTCAATTCATTTTCCCTACACAAAACAGAAATGAAAAAGAAGGGAAATAAATAAAACAAGGAAGAAAGAAAATAACAGTCGCAAGTTTGGGTCATCGCCTACTTGCGAAGTCCCATGAGGTAGAGGTGCTTAAAGCTCAGTTGGCGGCGGAGCGAAGTATGGTTGATGAGTGTCAGACTGCTATAAAAAGCTTGAAAAGGGAGAGGTCAAGGATAGTGGAGGTGAATCGACACCAGCTAGAAGTATTGCGGGACGAGAATAGAAACCTATCAAAGATGGTAGAGTTGTACTCTCGCGACATGCGAAAACAGCTGGAAGACCTAGACCGACCGGGTAAACGCAAGCAAGCAGATCGTGAGAGTAGTTACGCTCAAGCTAAGATTGCGATCTTTGGGAGCTCAAGTGGTGAGCCCCAAGAGGCTGTGCATGAAGCCCAGGAAGAGGACAGCCAGAGGGCCAAACTCAAAGCTCCAATGGTCGGGACACTGAGCACTGTGAAGAAATGACTTCTACTGCATTATTGATGTTTTTATTTTAATTTATTTTATTTTTTTGGTTGTTTTTGTCTTTATTTTGTTTTGGAAATAAAAGAGTAAATTTGCAGAAGGAAAAAGAAAACGGAAAAGAAAGCACACTTTCCAAACTTAAATCAAACGAAGACGACAAACGGAAATGGAAGCACAGTTCCCTAACTAAAATAAAATAAAGATGATAGCCGAAAGGGAAAGGCAAAAACACAAAGCTCTAGAAAATGAAAGTAACGGGCAAAACAATAAAACACCAGAAAATACGGAGGAAAAAAAAGAAAAGTAAAGTAAAGGTGCTCCCCCTTGAAGCGATTAGGTCGAGCATGCCCGGGAAATCCGAAATGGTGTTGGCTCTCTCTCATCAGCATATGTCTATTTAAACCACACCTCTGCAAGCAGATGATACCCAGCATTTCTTCCTGCAACTCAAGGAAAAACATCAAAAAATCCAGAAACAGAAAAAAAAATAGCATCCTCATACACTCACCTTGATGATCTCAACCTTGAGCTCTCACTTGCACCACCGAATGCCCAGACAAGGGCTCCTCCAAACCATGTCTTCCCAAACTCAACATATCATCACGGTACGGCCTCAAACTTTGCTGAGATAATACCAAACTTTTCTGAGGCAATGCCGAACAGAGCAGCGCTGCTGGGAGGCATGATTGGCAGCAAGCTCACACCGACAGATCATCTGCATGTGGCACAGAGGTCTGATAAGGCAGCGGTAGAGGAGTCCCACAATTTAACTGTGCTCCACGCGGTCTCCGCTACCAATTTGGGCATGCGATTACTTGCGAGGACAAGGGAGTGTGCCGCGATGAGCGAGGAAATAGCTTCCTTGAAGGCTATGGTGGCGGACTTGCAGAAGCGGCTCTACTGTGCCAATCAGCACGTGGAAGCACTGCAGAGAAAAAATGAGGACCATGTGGAGCTGCTGCAGATTCTACAAGTGCGAGAAAATAGAGGCAAGCCATGATGATGAAGAAGATGAAGAAGATGAAGAAGATGATGAAGATGTTGTTTTTTTTGTTTTTTTTTTTTTTTTGTTTGTTTGTTTGTTTTTTTTTTTTTTATGCAATGTTTGAAATAAAATGAAAAAAAGTTTTAACACTCAGAAATAAACTAACTAACCATACCACATAAATAAATAAATAAACTAACATAACAAAAAAAAAACAGAAACAAAACAAAAACAAAGACTCAACAGAAAAGAAAACAAAGAAAATAAAGAAAACTTAATTTAAAAACACACGAATATACAAGCAACTCACGGATGACCAGTTAAGGGCCTCAGAAAACACAGCCAGGGGATCCGGGAAGGTTGGAGGGGTCACAATGGTCCCGCTTAAAACCCAAACTTCTTAGACACCGAAGGTGTCGCCTAAAGAACTCCTAGACACTGTATTAACGGAAGTGCTCACTGGGGTTACCATAAGTCGGCTCATATGAAAAATCTTTTTTTTTTTTTTTAATTTTAAAATTTTTAAGATAAGAAATAAAAACAAATTAAGATAAAATGAAACAACAAACCATAAACGAAAATGAACTAAGTACTCTAAACAAACTCAAACAAACGATATAAATTATTGTACTAAAAGAAACAAACCAAGAAACCAAAGAAAAAAACAAACAGCACTTTCTATCACCCGTTTATCACCATTTGGACAGATTCGTTTCTATGTTTTTCAGCTTCGACCTCTGTTCAGTTTTTAGGCTATAACTTTCCAACCGTAAGTCTAAATTTTACGTTCTTTATATGGTTGGATTCAGCATAGAAAAACAAAGAACTCAAAGCGGACCAAAAGGCAAAAACAACTACGAAAATAAACAGAATTCAAAGAAGAGAAAGGATTGAAATGCTCCCCCTTGAAGCGATTAGGTCGAGCGTGATGCACTTGGAGGTCGCGACTTCTCCCATTGCTCCACACTTCCCATTCTTATGATTGAGGTTGCCATCTCTCTCCATTTTTATTAAGCTATCATAAATTGCTAAAACAAACACACAAACTTGAAATGGAATTAAAAGGATTAGGAAATAAAAACTAAAATGAAAAGAAAAATCAACACACATCCAATTCCATGCTTCAAAGCAACAAGCACCAATGGGTTGTGTAAGCTGGGACTTAAACCCAGTTCTCTTGCTTGTTGGGCAATTGTCCTTTTCTGTTGGACTACAAACACAACTTGTCCATTAACGTCATTAACTTTAAAACTTAAAATTGTCTAGAAAAATATGAAAATGAAAAATAAAAATAAAACAAGTAGGGAAAAGAAATAGAACCAAACTAAGTTGCCAATCCCCGGCAACGGCGCCAAAAACTTGTTGTGTAGATACAGCTGCACCAAAATGGATTCAGTTGCATCCTCAACTTGTGATACTCGCAAGTGCACGAGCCGTTTGGTAGTATAGCGTATGTAAGTGCGAGGTCGATCCCACGAGGATTGGTGATTGAATGATTCAATTCATTTTCCCTACACAAAACAGAAATGAAAAAGAAGGGAAATAAATAAAACAAGGAAGAAAGAAAATAACTAACTCAAGCAGATAAGTTCCCAAGTTCAATTAGATTAACGGATTGATTCTAGCTAATGTATGATTAAGCCATGGTGTGTGGTCATAACCTTGTGTTCCTAATTCCCTAATTTGATCATTTGTTGTCTAACCTAAAATTAAGCATTAGGAACCCATTAAGCATAGAAGAACAATTTAAACAACCAAGCATGTATCTAATCCCTGTTGTCGAATGTCCATACATACTCTTCCTATTCATAGTTCAATTCGAATTAAAGTATGGTGTCTACTCTTAATTCAAACCAAGATAGCTAACATGCAAGCCTAAATGGTGATCAATCATTCAAACTAGCATATTAACTTATAAGCATAATGAATAAGAACAAAAATCATAATTGAAACTTGGAAACTAATCAAACTTGAAACTAAAGAAAAGAATTTACATAACAATGAAAATTAAAGTAGAACTTGGAAAGACTTAAAGGAAAATTTCAGCACAAAGATCTCATTATAACAATTGAAAACTAGAAAGAGAAACTAAGAGAATTTGAGGGAGAGAAGGGAAGGGAGCTCTAGAGAAGTGTTTGAGAGCTCCCCCCCTTTGGGGTGTGTTTACAAGCTTGGGAAACCTCACTATATATAGGCCTAAGGAAGCTGAAAATCTGAATTAAGTATGGCTAATGCATACAACACTTGTTTTATAAAATCTGAAATGGTTGATGCACTTCACTAATGCATACAACACTTCCATTATAAAATCTGAAATTGTTGATGCACTTCACTAATAAATCCCACCAGCAGCCCTAGCTCATCTTCATGTCACCATGACCAAGCTTCCAACCAGAAATAATAGCTCATCCTGAGGTCAGCATGACCAGCAACTTCAAGGGCTTACGAATTGGGCTTCCCTTAAGCAAATTAAGACTTTAAGCACTCAAACTTGAAGTTCAGAATGTCTTCTTTTCAGCCATATATCATTTGGGCCAATCCAAGGTCGGAGGAGGAAGTTAAGGCCAAAACAAATTGCTAACTCATTTTGCGCGCTGATAAAATCCATCCTGAGCATGGCTCTGTGTTTGCTAGGTAACAGACTCCATATTTATCCAATGGGGCTGAATTTTGGATATGTTATATTACACACCCATTGGAACAACTTTCATGAAGAATGTGGCCTCATCCGAGCTATGTAGGTTGCTGAAACAAAGCTTGCAATATGACCTACGAAACTGGGCTGGCAGGGGACTGTAGCCAAAATTGAGTTTGTCTTTAAGCTCTTCATCCATTCATCCAAATTAGGCCCTAACATGCATGGATTGCATCATTTACTATCCAAAGCCCTCATTATTACCTAAAGCTCAATGAACTGAAAGATAAACACAAAAAGGATTAAAAGCACAAGTTTAACTCAAAAACATAACCAAATCATAAGCTAGAAGGGTACAAAATGATATGTAAATATGCACCGATCAAATACCCCCAAACCTAGATTTTGCTAGTCCTCGAGCAAAACAAAAGGAAAACAAAGATAAAAACAAACAAGAAGTTAACTAGACCACTTTCGTAGGTAACTCGATTGCATTGAGCATATGCAACAAGCCTTTACACCTCTAGGCATCCCTAGTAGGAGGAGTTGTGTCTCCTGAGGGTTTAACAGATACGATACCCACAAACGTTTTACTGACTCTGTAAAACAAGGTAATTAGAAAACTTAAAAGATTGTTAGTCCTTAAGCAAAATAAAAAACAAAAACAAAAAAATAATTACATTAACAAAAACAAAACAAAAAAACAAAACAAAACAAAACAAAACAAAACAAAATTACAAAAATAAAAAGAACTCAAAACAATCTTTCCGAACATTTTCTGAAGAGAAATGACTCATGCACATGACTCAAAAGTTTTAACAATAAAAGCTCAATTTTAAACATTATTCACAAAGCGGCAAAGTTCAAAACATAATATGCTCAAAGTGTGGTAGTGTGATAGCCAAATGCAACAAATTCCCCAATCTTAGTTTTCACACAATTTCAAAAATCATACAAAGCACAAGTCCAACTTCAAATCTCACCAAAGTTGTCCTCTCACAAATGAATCACTCGGAAGAGGGCTATAATGCAACACTCAGTTATAAACATGAGATTAGAGTTAAACCATAAAGACTTAACTCGAAATAGAAAGATGAAGAACTTGCATTAATATGATCTCAAGAAGGATGCCAAACACTTAAAAGTAGAAAAATGAATGCAATTCAACCACATGACATTTAAGATCAATTTAGGTCTTTAACATAGGTTGTAATGGGGCCAAGGGTGTAAGGTGAGTAAGAAATGAAAGGTATGGATAAAACAAAGTCCAAGGAACTCAAAATATAAGAGCATAAAACAATTGTTTACAAGACTTCGAATCATCACAATGAGAATTTATTTTTCTTTTACATGATCAAAACTCCTTATACCTTCATTTACATTGATTCACTCCTTTCCTGAACAACCACCAATTTATTTTGAAGGCCCAAAAATGAAACCCAAAAATGAAATTTCATTCAACCACCACTTAATCACAACTTTTCTCTTTTCTTTCACCAAATGTGTGATATATATATATTTTTTTTTTCTTTCGAAATGTAACACCCATTCCCTATGAGTTCCTTAGAAAGGTAAATATTTGTTTTTCGGGCTAAGGCGAGGAAATATAATTGGTAAATGAAAGAAAAGGTTTACATGTAGGCTCAAAATGGTTAACAATGGAAAATCATGCTTAAGCATGCATAAGGTTAGCTTGAAAGGCACAAACGATCCAAAGAGGGCCTTAATATCACTTCTTAAATGTCGTGAAGTCAAATTGCATAAGAATAAATGACTTTTAAGTGTTCAACCAAATCAATGAATAATGAGATCAAACAACAACTTAGATGACAAGAAATTAAGAGTATGTGTATATAACACTCATGAAATGAAGTACAAGGCTCAAAAGCTCACTTTATATGGTTGGTTATATAACTCTAAATTATGCTTTATACAATTCTTTACATCATGCAAATCCTTTAATTGGAGAATTATGAAACAAATGGCAAGTGCAAAGAAGGTTTTGAACATATCATGCTAGAACGATGCCAAATAATTTTTTTTTTTTTAAAATTAAAAAAAAAAAATAATAATAATAAAATGAAATCCAATTTTTATTTAAGTCATGCAAACATTTATCACAATCTCATCATAAGTGTTCCGAAAGTGACTCAAAACAAAATAAGACTCAAAATATAGAAAAAAGAAAGAAAAAAAACAAGCAAGAAATTAATTATTATTATTATTATTATTTTTTAAGAAAAACCAAATTTACTTGCTAAACTCCAATACCCCCAAACCTAGAAATGAACATTGTCCTCAATGTTTAAAAATTAGGAACAAGCAATGTCATAACAAGAAATGAAAGGTACTAAAGTAAATATAAACCACAAAAAAAAAAAAAAACACAAATAAAATAAAATAATTACAAAAGTAAAAATTACAAAACAAACAAACAAACAAACAAACAATCAAACAGAAAACCCTAAACAAACAAAACAGTAAGCCCTAAACAGACAGTCTTACGCAAACCAAAACCCAAACAATTGAAAGCCCAACCCACAAGAAAGTTAAGCCACCTTGAAACCTAACAACGGTGAAAACCCAACCCACAATAAAATCTGAAGCCCACACGTTTGTTATTATTTTTATTTTTATTTTTTTAATTTTTTTAAAAAATGTGCATTGGGAGCGCAAAGAGTGTGATTTCTGAAAGGGAAGAGCGTGGTCCCTGATGCCTTGGTTCCTGGGGAGTCACGGGTGAAAGGGGTGAGGGACGTGACAGCGTGCAGAGGCAGCAGTCACATCCCCCAAGCCAGAATTATTGGCTTCTTGGGTGAAGCGAGATGACTTTTTCACTAGAAGGTGGTGAAAGGTGAAAATGCAATTAAGGGGGTTGGGAAACGGGTGCGGCGACATATAGAGATAAGCGGTAAGGGCCGCACAGAACTCAGAACCGCAGCGGCTAGGGTTTAGCAGACTAAGTCTATAAAAAGTAAAAAGAAAGGGTAAAAAAACACAAACTCAGAAACACACAAAAGAGAAAAGAAAGAAAGAAGAAAAGAGAGTGAGAAATCAAATGGCCTCTAACTACCCATTTTCGTTGGATCTCAACCTAGCTCCACCGACTCAGACACGAGGCCAAGCAGCGGCACCAGTATGGATGCCCTACTTTGCTTCCGCACGGGGGCCTGTGACAGTAACTGACTCAATACTCCTGGACAACGATGTTGCCATTGGAGTGGGCAGAAATCTGGTGACTCCTAAAGGTATACGTGTTCTGGGGACAAGGGATGACAACCGGGTCGTGAGCGATGCCCTGGCACTGAGCGTGCAGAGTACGGCAACAGTCGCAAGTTTGGGTCATCGCCTACTTGCGAAGTCCCATGAGGTAGAGGTGCTTAAAGCTCAGTTGGCGGCGGAGCGAAGTATGGTTGATGAGTGTCAGACTGCTATAAAAAGCTTGAAAAGGGAGAGGTCAAGGATAGTGGAGGTGAATCGACACCAGCTAGAAGTATTGCGGGACGAGAATAGAAACCTATCAAAGATGGTAGAGTTGTACTCTCGCGACATGCGAAAACAGCTGGAAGACCTAGACCGACCGGGTAAACGCAAGCAAGCAGATCGTGAGAGTAGTTACGCTCAAGCTAAGATTGCGATCTTTGGGAGCTCAAGTGGTGAGCCCCAAGAGGCTGTGCATGAAGCCCAGGAAGAGGACAGCCAGAGGGCCAAACTCAAAGCTCCAATGGTCGGGACACTGAGCACTGTGAAGAAATGACTTCTACTGCATTATTGATGTTTTTATTTTAATTTATTTTATTTTTTTGGTTGTTTTTGTCTTTATTTTGTTTTGGAAATAAAAGAGTAAATTTGCAGAAGGAAAAAGAAAACGGAAAAGAAAGCACACTTTCCAAACTTAAATCAAACGAAGACGACAAACGGAAATGGAAGCACAGTTCCCTAACTAAAATAAAATAAAGATGATAGCCGAAAGGGAAAGGCAAAAACACAAAGCTCTAGAAAATGAAAGTAACGGGCAAAACAATAAAACACCAGAAAACACGGAGGAAAAAAAAGAAAAGTAAAGTAAAGGTGCTCCCCCTTGAAGCGATTAGGTCGAGCATGCCCGGGAAATCCGAAATGGTGTTGGCTCTCTCTCATCAGCATATGTCTATTTAAACCACACCTCTGCAAGCAGATGATACCCAGCATTTCTTCCTGCAACTCAAGGAAAAACATCAAAAAATCCAGAAACAGAAAAAAAAATGGCATCCTCATGCACTCACCTTGATGATCTCAACCTTGAGCTCTCACTTGCACCACCGAATGCCCAGACAAGGGCTCCTCCAAACCATGTCTTCCCAAACTCAACATATCATCACGGTACGGCCTCAAACTTTGCTGAGATAATACCAAACTTTTCTGAGGCAATGCCGAACAGAGCAGCGCTGCTGGGAGGCATGATTGGCAGCAAGCTCACACCGACAGATCATCTGCATGTGGCACAGAGGTCTGATAAGGCAGCGGTAGAGGAGTCCCACAATTTAACTGTGCTCCACGCGGTCTCCGCTACCAATTTGGGCATGCGATTACTTGCGAGGACAAGGGAGTGTGCCGCGATGAGCGAGGAAATAGCTTCCTTGAAGGCTATGGTGGCGGACTTGCAGAAGCGGCTCTACTGTGCCAATCAGCACGTGGAAGCACTGCAGAGAAAAAATGAGGACCATGTGGAGCTGCTGCAGATTCTACAAGTGCGAGAAAATAGAGGCAAGCCATGATGATGAAGAAGATGAAGAAGATGAAGAAGATGATGAAGATGTTGTTTTTTTTGTTTTTTTTTTTTTTTTGTTTGTTTGTTTGTTTTTTTTTTTTTTATGCAATGTTTGAAATAAAATGAAAAAAAGTTTTAACACTCAGAAATAAACTAACTAACCATACCACATAAATAAATAAATAAACTAACATAACAAAAAAAAAACAGAAACAAAACAAAAACAAAGACTCAACAGAAAAGAAAACAAAGAAAATAAAGAAAACTTAATTTAAAAACACACGAATATACAAGCAACTCACGGATGACCAGTTAAGGGCCTCAGAAAACACAGCCAGGGGATCCGGGAAGGTTGGAGGGGTCACAATGGTCCCGCTTAAAACCCAAACTTCTTAGACACCGAAGGTGTCGCCTAAAGAACTCCTAGACACTGTATTAACGGAAGTGCTCACTGGGGTTACCATAAGTCGGCTCATATGAAAAATCTTTTCTTTTTTTTTTAATTTTAAAATTTTTAAGATAAGAAATAAAAACAAATTAAGATAAAATGAAACAACAAACCATAAACGAAAATGAACTAAGTACTCTAAACAAACTCAAACAAACGATATAAATTATTGTACTAAAAGAAACAAACCAAGAAACCAAAGAAAAAAACAAACAGCACTTTCTATCACCCGTTTATCACCATTTGGACAGATTCGTTTCTATGTTTTTCAGCTTCGACCTCTGTTCAGTTTTTAGGCTATAACTTTCCAACCGTAAGTCTAAATTTTACGTTCTTTATATGGTTGGATTCAGCATAGAAAAACAAAGAACTCAAAGCGGACCAAAAGGCAAAAACAACTACGAAAATAAACAGAATTCAAAGAAGAGAAAGGATTGAAATGCTCCCCCTTGAAGCGATTAGGTCGAGCGTGATGCACTTGGAGGTCGCGACTTCTCCCATTGCTCCACACTTCCCATTCTTATGATTGAGGTTGCCATCTCTCTCCATTTTTATTAAGCTATCATAAATTGCTAAAACAAACACACAAACTTGAAATGGAATTAAAAGGATTAGGAAATAAAAACTAAAATGAAAAGAAAAATCAACACACATCCAATTCCATGCTTCAAAGCAACAAGCACCAATGGGTTGTGTAAGCTGGGACTTAAACCCAGTTCTCTTGCTTGTTGGGCAATTGTCCTTTTCTGTTGGACTACAAACACAACTTGTCCATTAACGTCATTAACTTTAAAACTTAAAATTGTCTAGAAAAATATGAAAATGAAAAATAAAAATAAAACAAGTAGGGAAAAGAAATAGAACCAAACTAAGTTGCCAATCCCCGGCAACGGCGCCAAAAACTTGTTGTGTAGATACAGCTGCACCAAAATGGATTCAGTTGCATCCTCAACTTGTGATACTCGCAAGTGCACGAGCCGTTTGGTAGTATAGCGTATGTAAGTGCGAGGTCGATCCCACGAGGATTGGTGATTGAATGATTCAATTCATTTTCCCTACACAAAACAGAAATGAAAAAGAAGGGAAATAAATAAAACAAGGAAGAAAGAAAATAACTAACTCAAGCAGATAAGTTCCCAAGTTCAATTAGATTAACGGATTGATTCTAGCTAATGTATGATTAAGCCATGGTGTGTGGTCATAACCTTGTGTTCCTAATTCCCTAATTTGATCATTTGTTGTCTAACCTAAAATTAAGCATTAGGAACCCATTAAGCATAGAAGAACAATTTAAACAACCAAGCATGTATCTAATCCCTGTTGTCGAATGTCCATACATACTCTTCCTATTCATAGTTCAATTCGAATTAAAGTATGGTGTCTACTCTTAATTCAAACCAAGATAGCTAACATGCAAGCCTAAATGGTGATCAATCATTCAAACTAGCATATTAACTTATAAGCATAATGAATAAGAACAAAAATCATAATTGAAACTTGGAAACTAATCAAACTTGAAACTAAAGAAAAGAATTTACATAACAATGAAAATTAAAGTAGAACTTGGAAAGACTTAAAGGAAAATTTCAGCACAAAGATCTCATTATAACAATTGAAAACTAGAAAGAGAAACTAAGAGAATTTGAGGGAGAGAAGGGAAGGGAGCTCTAGAGAAGTGTTTGAGAGCTCCCCCCCTTTGGGGTGTGTTTACAAGCTTGGGAAACCTCACTATATATAGGCCTAAGGAAGCTGAAAATCTGAATTAAGTATGGCTAATGCATACAACACTTGTTTTATAAAATCTGAAATGGTTGATGCACTTCACTAATGCATACAACACTTCCATTATAAAATCTGAAATTGTTGATGCACTTCACTAATAAATCCCACCAGCAGCCCTAGCTCATCTTCATGTCACCATGACCAAGCTTCCAACCAGAAATAATAGCTCATCCTGAGGTCAGCATGACCAGCAACTTCAAGGGCTTACGAATTGGGCTTCCCTTAATCAAATTAAGACTTTAAGCACTCAAACTTGAAGTTCAGAATGTCTTCTTTTCAGCCATATATCATTTGGGCCAATCCAAGGTCGGAGGAGGAAGTTAAGGCCAAAACAAATTGCTAACTCATTTTGCGCGCTGATAAAATCCATCCTGAGCATGGCTCTGTGTTTGCTAGGTAACAGACTCCATATTTATCCAATGGGGCTGAATTTTGGATATGTTATATTACACACCCATTGGAACAACTTTCATGAAGAATGTGGCCTCATCCGAGCTATGTAGGTTGCTGAAACAAAGCTTGCAATATGACCTACGAAACTGGGCTGGCAGGGGACTGTAGCCAAAATTGAGTTTGTCTTTAAGCTCTTCATCCATTCATCCAAATTAGGCCCTAACATGCATGGATTGCATCATTTACTATCCAAAGCCCTCATTATTACCTAAAGCTCAATGAACTGAAAGATAAACACAAAAAGGATTAAAAGCACAAGTTTAACTCAAAAACATAACCAAATCATAAGCTAGAAGGGTACAAAATGATATGTAAATATGCACCGATCACCAACCTAATGTTGATGAGTACAATAAGTTGATCCAATCTCTTTGCATCAAGGCCTTGGATTGGGAAACAACAGAAAAACTACTTGAAGAAATGAAGGATAATGGCTTGCATCTTAATGGGATTACACGGGGTCTTATAAAAGCTGTTAAGGAACTGAAGGAGGAGAAAATAGAGACTGAGAATGTAGTTGCAGAAGCCTAAAATGGTCATCTAGTTTTTGGTATGTGGATGTTATGATGAAGACGGGGAAATAAAGTGAAGCTTTGCTGTTTATTTAGTTCATGGTGATAGTTATGCATCTTGTCAATCATATACAAAAGGAAGATTGGTTTTTTTCAATCTTTTCTTGCCTTTTTCCCTTGGACTTGTATGCTACAACCTTCAGAGCTAAGCCAGAGGTATGCGCCTTAAAAGTCAGGACTGGGTCCTCTGCTTGCAACATGCAATTTTTGAAGCCTTAAATTTTCTTTTGGGGTGTGTCCATTTGCTACATCTTGATATCAGTGGGTTTTTAATATTTTAGCGTTTATCTTCCTTTTTTTTAATTTTTATACCTGTTAGTTTTTTGTTCCCTTTTTTAAAGAATATGATGTGATTTTTGTTCTTAAACACTATTTGAAGGTTAATATTACTTTCTAGGATGCGGTTAAAGCTCAGAGGCATTATTGGAGCTTTGGTATTTGTCCTGAATGAGGAAATTTTGTGAGTCAATAAGGTAAGAAATGATTTGAATTTTTTTAATAAACTCCGTGTTTCTTATAAAAAAAATGCAAAAGCGAAAAGCATTAGGGCCACGATTGCGTCGTTGATATTGATATTGCTTTGTAATTTTGAGACCGAGTTACATGAAAAAGAATTATGGGTATCCATTGAACAGATTATGTCTGGTTAGCTAGGAAATCTTATGGTATAAAAGAAGATCATTGTGTGAAGAAGGCGAATCAGTTCTTTGTCTTCTGATTAGTATATATATAATATACACACAGTGAGATTCTCTCTACAAGATGTTCAAGGACGGATTAGCAATAACGTGTCAATAACATAATTCATTGGGATGTATTTGTTGTTGGCATGCCATTGACTTGTTATTGGCGTGTTGTTGCCAATCTAAAGAAGGAGGGATGACATACATAGAGAGAAACCATATATACATTTAGTTTCCTAAATGGCGGATTAGATCTTTTGACTTCTGATTCAAGTTAGAAGAGTTGTACCAATATTTAAACCATTAGATGTGGCATTTATTTTGGTCTGATAAGTTTCAATTTTGGAATCTTGAATGTTAGGAAACTATATAGTACATAGAACAAACCACCCAACTACCTTTCTAAGAGTTTCTCAAGTAGCCTAGACTCGTGGTGACCTAGAAAACTTTTTCTGTGTTCTATTTTGACCTTATAAGTATTTGTACTTGCTTGCTGCACGCCCATTTCACCACTCATCCGGCGATAAGAATTTGTTTTGGATTGTTGAGATTTCTATATTAGTCCGTGTTGGTAAACTTGTTCTGTTGTGGATTTATTGTGTTTGGGATCCTAGCTAAATTTTGTTCCTAATTGAAGATTATAAAAGAGCAAAACCGTGTTCTTCTTCTTCAAAAGTTAAACTAGGGCCTCCAATCCTATCTCCCTTTCCAAAGTAGCTTAAGTTGAAAATTGTCCTACTCATGACATTACAGCGATTGGCTCTGAGTGCTTCTTGAAGGAATAGAATAGACCTCAAAACATTTGCAATGTCCCCTTCCCCTGCTGCTTTCCCACCTACACACAACCAGAGGATAAGAATTAAAATGTTGTATGGTCTCTTTCCTTTTTTAACCGTTTCAATACGAAGCAAACTCGGTTATTATGTAGAAATCTACTAGGAGTAGCTATCAAAGTTAAAGAGTTATGTTGGCACTAAAAACTGAATAGATGGAGATGAGTGCAACTTACAAGAGATGGACGATCGAGAGATCGATTGAATGTTGAATGCCGATTCTTCCTGTCCTTGGATGCTGATCCTGAAAAGAAAGAAGTCGAGACTCGTAAGGTCTATGGACCCGGTGTGGAACCAGCCTAAGACCCTCCGATGCCGAAGTAAGTTTGTTGTTTTAAGAGCTCTTGCTGTTGACCATATAGAAGTATAAAAGTCAAGCTGAAAAGTCTTACCCCTGTATTGTAGTGGAGGGGCCTATTTATAGAGGGCATTTAGTATGCTCTTAGTGCTCATTTTCGATGTGGGACTCGTGGGAGGGCCTTCTGAGGTCGACACGAGTCTTTAGATATTTTGGGCGGGTACTTCGAGGTTGATTCTCTACAATCGGTAAGGGATGCCGATTGTAGACGAGTTGGGCTCGTAATGGCTGCTCGCAGCTTTGAGACAATGCCATCGGTGGCCGATGCCGATTGTCCGAGGCCTTGGGTACTTGGGCGAGTTTATAAGATCCACGTGTCGTTATACGAGTGGAGGGTCAGATATGGTACAAACAAGTTAAGAGGATGTGTCCGTATATTGTAAGCATAGAAGGTGGACTCTGTTAAAAGATGGGCAGAGTTGCTTGCTCCTCTGAGTGCAGAAGCAGAGAGCTAGCTACTATCTGTGAACCATCTTATCAGTTTCAACTTTCACCTTCATTTAGTTGCTATGTTTCTTTACTGGATACTTTTTCACTCCCTCATGCAGCGTGTATAAAGATTGCTTAAGTTGGATTCCAACTACCTTAACAAATCCGAAGGAGAAAGTTTCTTTAGCCTACAGAGATCTAAGCTCGATTGAGTCATGTAATTGCATTTTATGAGTTTCTTCTTTCTTTGAACTTTTAAAAAATGATAAATTCCAATAAATTCCAAAATTGAAAAGAAAATGATTAGCCAAAAGCCCATGTAAGGTCAAGAAGACGACAAAGAATATGAAGACCTTGATTCAGTCCCAGTGATTCGTATCATTTGTAGGTGTATTTTTTGAACATTCTCCCATATGTCTGTCACGCTTTGAAGTTACATGGAATTTGGAATGAAACCAAAAATGAAACAAAATGCTTAATTTGAACTTGTACCATGTGACATGATGATACTTGTCTCATCAATTACTGATATATGTATATGTATCATAATAAATAAATACAGTGTAGGAGCTTGTAATTGAAGTCAAAAGACGGGGTAATTTCTATAAATTGGGATGAAATCACGCGTGTATTTCATAATTTGAAATAAAGGGATTTAGACATAATTGGGTGACGATACCATTTCAGACGATGAAATCTATTGCAGAAAGGCAGAATGGCATATGTATATCAAGAAGAAGAAGAAGCAGCATAAACAAATACCTTAAGGGCCCGTTTGCTAACTATTTCAATTTTAGTTTTTCATTTTCAATTTTTATGCTAGAGTACATAAGAAAAATAGGGAGAATGGAAGTGATAATGAAAGTGGAGATGAGATTGAGAGGGGAGGATGTGAGGGAGGAGTAACAAAAGTGAAAACAAAAACTAAAAAGTGAAATCTATTTGAAATTGTTTTCACTTTCAAGTTTTTGTTTTCACCTTTGTTACCTCTCCCTTCCCAAAAGTCACTTTTGGTCCTTGTAGTTTGGCACTTCAACCACTTTTAAGCCTATAGTTTCAATTCCATCAATTTTGTCATTGTAGTTTCATATTTGTAGCAATTCAAGGACATGTTAGTATTCCTGTCAATTTTTTTAACGATGCAAAGGGCAATTTCGTCAACCCAAAACCCTTGAGCGTAAAAGCATGTTTGAAATTCTCCCCATGTCATATTAGGGCTCGAAATTCAACCATTAATCCCAATTTTTTAAGAACCATAAACCCAAATGACCAATTTCAAGCCCTAATATGAAATTAGGGGAGTTTTAGACGAGCTTTTATGTTCAAGAATTTTGGGTTGATGAAATTACCCATTGCATCGTCAAAGAATTGACTGGAATACTAATTTGTCCTTGAATTACTACAAATATGAAACTACATGGTCAAAATTGACGGAATTGAAACTACAGGGTCAAAAGTGGTTGAAGTGCCAAACTAAAGGAACCAAAAGTGACTTTTAGCCTCCTCTTTCTCAATCTCATCCTCATTCTCATTCTCATTCTCACTCTCATTTTCCTCTATATTCTAGTTTTAAAAAAAACTAAAAATTAAAATTGAAATAATTATTAAATCGGCCCTAATGTTTTCTTTTCTTTGATTAGAAGGACGAGTGCGAAGATCGAGTGGGTGAGGTTCTGAGTTTTTGGAGCGTGTGTGGAATATATGAAGTTTGGAGGGGACAAAAGGTAGGTATTTAAGGAAAAGGGGAAGAAAAAGAGGATGTAACAGGTGTTGCTGCGTACGTACTGAAACGTTGTTATCTTTTCTTTCTCTATCATCTATCCTTTTTGTAATGGAACCATCTAATATAATTATTGGAAACCGTGTGGAGGGCAGATTCCAACAGGGGAAAGGGAAGCTGTAAATTGCAAAAATTGCAAGTCATAAAAAAATGATGCAGTAAAATTGTAAGAGGAATGTTAGCTGCTTTCCTTTGTTGTCTTTCCCTTCTTGCTTTCACCATTCAGTTCGTGTGTTTGTGTGTTTTTTATTTATTTATTAAAAAAGAGTATTAGTATTTTATTGATAAGAGGAACAAAACAAGTACAAAGCTATTATGGTGTCAAGTATGAATAAATCTTCTCCATGAACTAAACGTAACAACAAGTTTAATTGATTTAGGGAGAATCACGAACAACCCACAAAGTAATTAAAATATACGATCAAACAACCAAAAGCATGCCTACTTAAACCTACTATACAAATATGTCTCGCAATGGCAGAATCGACAAATCCATATAGAAAGCCGAAAGCTTAAAAGAAACAAAAAAGTATCATAAAGAAAAAATAAAAAACAGTAAACACCTAACGATCGCTACTCCACATCCTCCCGTACAACCCGAAAAGAGTCATAACGCCATAAAAGCTAAACTCATAGTGTAGTATCGGCTAAACCCAAACCCGACGCAACCCAATATCTTCCCAGCATTGTAGCTCCAAACCCATGTTGAAGGCTGATAACTGGAGCCAAATTCTTGTGTAGTGAAAAGACGACAACTATCAAGGCAATGACAACATTTCACGGTGGCTATTTCCACTCCACAAAACAAAATAACAAAGCAAAAAAAGGGGGGAAAGGGACCCAAGAAGAGGAGAGATGGTATAAGGAGAGGAGAGGGGAGGGGGAATGGAGGAAGGCTGCCAATCCCCAAAAGCAGTGGTGGATCCAGGATTCTTAAAATATGGAGTCATAGTGTAAATGTTTCGAATTTTCTTTTAAAACAAAAATAACATTGAAAAATTAAACAATAGCATTTTCATTCCTAATCAACTAATCAAAACACAAAACATGTATAAAAAAAACCTAAGCACAAGACCCTAATCAAATATAAAAAAAGCCCATAATAAAGTAATGAAAACACAAAGCCCTAATCAATTAATCAAAACACAAGCATTAATCAATTAATGAAAACTCAATTAATGAAAACACTATCAATAATAAATATTCATTTTGGGGGTTAATGAGGGGGGGTGAGTCTGGCTGGGCAAGTGAAAGGGGTGTTTGTACTAGTAGGGGTCGTTTGGTACGGCAGACTGTCATAGATTAGACTAAATCTTGGGACTGTCTTGGATTAGTTCGGATTGGCTTAAGCTGGATTAAGTACTGACCTACGTTTGGTGCAGTGTCGAACTAAAAAATAATTATTTTAATTAGAAATTTTAACCTAAAAATAAATAAATAAAAATAAATAAATAAAAATAAATATATATATTAATAAATATATATAACTTTTAAAAAAATGAAAATTATAAATATTGTTCAGTTTCTTTCAGCTCCCCCCTCTCTTTCATCTTATTCTTCTCCATTGTCTCTCTTATCCTCTTCTTATGTTTAATTTTCTCTTTATTTATTAATTCTATTTTTGAAATCATTTATGTTCCTATTCTGTTTTGCAATTGTCTTTTTGGATTTGCAGAGAGAAGTAGAGAAAAGAACTTGAGGAAGAGGGGCACATCAATGATGCAATGGGTTTGTGTGATGTTTTTTTCTTTGAATTTCAACTGGGTTATGGCTAATTGGGAATAATGATGTAGTGGCTATGAAGGATCTGGCGAATATCTGGGTTGTGGCTGGAGGAGAGAGAAAGCATCTATGGTGGGTGGGTCTGTTGGCTCTTGGTGGTTGCTGCGGGTTCGACGGGTCTGTTGGCTCTTGGCTACTTGGGTGCTCGGTGGTTGTGGCTGGTGTCTTGCGCTTGGGTGGAGAGGTGCGATAAGGAAAAGAATGCTAGCGAAGGGCTCGGGACTGTCTTGTCCTCCCTTTCCACGCAGGTCTCAATAGGAACACCTAAGGAGGTGTTTTTGGTGGGGCTAGTATTAACAGTCCCACTTAATACTAGAACCAAGTGAAAACAAACAAGGGATAAAAATTTGTCCAGTCCAATCCAAGCTAAGAAGGTGTAACAAACGGGCTTGTACAGTTGTAATATATGAACAAATTGATATAAAGATCAGCATATTTAAGACCTGCGTGAATGTGAAAAAAATGGGTGGGTTCTGTTCTTTGTTTTTTTAATTTTATTTTAAAGCTGGCTCAAAACAACGTTGTTTTGAAGCTAGGTCATTAAAAAAAAAAAATTGAATGCACCTAGACCAAAATGACGTCGTTTTGGCCAGGCGATTTAAAAATAAAAGACCTCGCGTGTGCTGTACGCAGCAGCAGAGTCGCAAGGTCTTTCAAACCTTTCATCAAACATCTGGTGGGCACCTTTGGGGTCGCACACCAGCCAGCCATAGGGTCATCTGAGATCTCCATAGCTACCTTTCCAGCTGACATGGGGTCACCTGCCCCTTATTGTCCCTCTGTGCGTTCGCCCCTGCCCAAAGGAGGTGGCAACTAGGGTTTCTTTCCTTAGAGTTTTCTCAAATAGGCTTTTTTTTAATTACTTTTTTTTTTCCATTTAGTTTGTGTCATGTATATTTTATTCATACATAAATTCATATATTTAATGTGTTACTTTATATTCAAATACATTATGTAAAATGAAATTGGGCATGTTTCCCATCTTTTCTTGAGAAACAAGTGTGCAATGCAAAATTGTGCTCAATTTCATATTTGGCAATTCCTCCAAGATCTCTTCTTTAGTTGGGGGAAGAATCCGCACGAATCGGATTTTTTGAGGAACATATCGAGAGAGAATTGGTTAGATAATGTGTGGTTGTTAAATAAGGATCGATTTTTTTAGCAAAATACGGATAAAATTTTGACAATGTGTGGTTGTTGAACAAATACACATTTTTTTGTTGTGAATTAGATATACGTGACACCCCAAAGAAAAGATATCTAACATTCCTCAAACACAATGGAGAGAGAGAATAGTCAAGGGCCAGCCAGACTCTGGAATAATACTGATCTGAGTAGTGATGATGCTTTGCTGTGCTGAGGATTAGTCATATCTCATATTCATGCTCTCTGCTTGCATGCCTGACTACGGTGAGAGAGAGAGAGAGAGAGAGTATAGCAAAGCTAAGCTAAGCTATATGCTAGTGTCGTGCTGGCACTATCCAATAAATGCAATGCAAAAGGGCGGGCCTTATTGAGTAGTAAATGGGGGATTTGTATGTGATCCCCTTGTGCCTGCCTTGTGGGGTAGTCCACTGCGCAGAGGGACAACACGAAAATAAATGCTAATATTACCCCCCAAAAAACACACACACACACCCACCCACGAGGAGACACTTTTATGGTTTCTTTGTTTCCATTTTATTCACTGATTATTTGCTTTGCCTCCACAACAACCACAAGACGTGCTTTGGTTGTGTCGGAACATCTCCTTTCAAACCTTATTGATATAAGAAAGAACTCAAGTTTTAAAAAGAAATACACAGACAATCAAACAATCAAACAAGAAAAGCAATCAAAATCCAAAATTAAAAAAGAGATATATGAACTCTTAATTGAAAGAGGAATGAATATATCATATATGATACGCGAATATGCAAGTATATATGTCCACATATACATATGTGTGTGGACATATATACTTGCATATTCGCGCATCTCTTCTTCAATGACAATGTTGCCCACTTGCTTAATACATGTACTCTGTACAGGGGCTTATATGCTTATGCATGATGAATGAATGAATGCATGTATGTATTAATTCGACATGCCATGCCATGCCATGCAATGAGAACATAGCATGCGTCAGCATTTGTAGTACCCTGCCTGATGGCTGATGGGTACGCGAGAGACACTGGCGAATGCATTTAAAAGCAAAGCGATCATTACACTAACGTCATCATTGTCATGCAAATAAATTTTTTTTTTTCATTTTGATTTGACTTTTGTTAGAGATTTGAATTGACCTTGTTTTGATTTTGAATTGAACGACCAACCAACCTAAGGAAGAAATTGGGATCCTCTTTCATTTTACACATACTGAGTAGTCTTACACTGACCACCTATCAAATTAAAGATAGACCAGCTAGCTGGTATGAGTGAATGTAAGTATCTCATCTCATCTGCTATTAACTTCGATTAAATTCATGTCTATCTCCCTCTCTGTCTCCTCCTCCTCCTACTTGCTCTCTCTCTCTCTCTCTCTCTCTCTCTCTCTCTCTCTCTCTCTCTTGTGCATCGGATTTTGAGTTTTTTTTTCATTAAAGTGACAGTAGTAAATGGTCATGACATCTTTTCTGGAATGGCCTTTCATGTTTCTGGCAGAGAGAGAGAAAAAAGGGTAACTCTTGAGGGTTGCCTTAATTTCTCATCCACCTATCAGCCAGTATTTTTGTCTTATTCCGTTGTCTTGTCCCTTTGTTCGGAAAATGCTTTATTTATACTTGACAGTGTCCACGACATTCAAACTAATTTAACCCATGCATTTACTATCTCTATATATTTCGAAAGGCAGTATGCTGGTTGCTGGTTGCTGGTTGCTGCTTAAATTATTCTTTTTGCTGCGTCTGTCCAAAGTTCCAAACAATCAGATTATAAATATATAAATTTTTTGAAAAAAGGAAGTCGCTAGCTGTTGCAAAATTTGTTGGAATGCAAGTGGTCATATCAATTATACTTGGAGCCTACAAATACCTTTGAGCAGTAGACCCAATTTCTGACAGAATTTTTCTTATAAGCTAATTGTAGAAATTCAAATGGTACGATCACCAAAGCTTCATGTACTGCACTCTGGCTCATTATATGTCAATTAATTCAACAACAAAAAAACAGTAAATGTGAATTGATTTATCAAATGTTGATGCATATCCATATTTTGTGTAATTAGGGGAAGGAAATCAACTAACTTTTTGTTATTTCTCTCCACTTTGTTAGAAGAAGAAGAGACCTTAATTAAGTTTTTTATTTTCTAACCCTGTATAAATATCTAATAAACAGTTAGGGTCATGTGGGTTAGCCCTCCCCCTTCCCGCCTTGCTTGGCACCCAAGATCGAAACCCCAAAGTTGTCTTTCCTCCCAATGTACCAAAAAAAAACCCTAACCAGGGAAGCAAATTTAATTAGAGTCCCGTCCTTCCTTGTGCATGTAAAATAACTATCTATAAAGAAAAATCACAACGATATATATAAAATATATGGGATGCTTTCGACTGCAAACATACTTTTTATTGTTGAGACAAGAGTGCAAAAGGGTAGAAACAAATCTAGACCCACCGTGCCAGCTGCCTAAGAGGACAAATCCGACCAACTGGTGGTGTTACTGTGAGAGTACTGCAAGATCAAGCACAGTTTTGTGGAAAAATTCTTTTCTCTTTTTTATTTTTATTTTTCGGTTTTTCTTGTTCTCCTTAGAAGAGTTAGGGTCGCAATATTGTGCATGAAAAGATATATAGTTGAGATATGTGTGAAACTAATTCAAAGAGGCATAAATGAACTAGATATAACTAATCAGAATAAACTGTAAACCCTCTCTCTCTCTCTCTCTCTCTCTCTCACACACACACACACACACACATACACATCACTGTTTCTTTTGGCTCTTGAAATCTCTCCAATTGTTCCTTGAGATTTGATACCTGCATTGCATATCAAACCAAATTGATAGGAAACGGTTACTAAATCATGAATTTGTGGAATTATGATTTACAAAGCAAAAAATAATTATACAATTCGCTAATTAGGATCAATCCCCCAGACCCAGAGAGAGAAATTTTTAATGAAAAAATGTTGTCATATTTTTACAATTGCATGAATTGAGATGGTCATACAACCGTGCGCAGTGTAAGGCATAATGCTTATTCCATAGAAAAATCTGAGAGTCAGGCAGGACACTGAGTGCTATATTACAATCCCAACCTCCAACTGTTGCGTTTATTCGTTTTCAGTAACAAGTTTATTTTTTCATGTTTATTATTTGTTAAAAAAGAAGAAGAAAGAATTGATACGAGTACTTTTTTTAGGCAGTCATTTTGGTCAACACTCAACAGTGGGATTTGTGTCTTGTTCCTTTTCTTTATAATTAAGTTGGAGTTTTTTCGGATGCGCTTACTATAATGCTATTAACTTGGATTATTTTATTGATAATTTTCATGTGAGAAACTTGAACTTGAGTATTTAAATTTTGCATACAAACCCTATACAATTAATATCATTGAAAACCTTATAACTAATTATGATCAGCAATTGGCCTGATTGGCAGATTTCAATGAAACCCTAATTGTACAAAATTGATCATACAGAACAGAACCAATTAACGCCACTTAATAGATATCTATTTTGTGGCCTCAAGTCAAGAGCGGAAATAACAACAAAAACAACGAAAAGAAGAAGGAGAAAAATGATCCATCGATGGATATGAAAATGAAAATGACAGACAACGCACATATAATTTGTAAATGTAATAGGGCATACCTTAATTAATTCGATGGAAGTTGTTGAAAGTAAGGAAATGATGGAGAAAATCCTAATTAAGAGGGATCAATGGTTCGGCGATCGTCGCCAGCAGCAGCCCTAGGTTGCTGGAACTGATGAGTGAGTTGGCCATGAATGCCACCCGCGGCGGCGGAGACGTTCATGGCCAAAAGGCTTGCATCGTAGCTGTTTCCGGCATCAAAACTCCTGATCATCATCTGTTGCTGATGTTGATGGTCTCGATCTCTAGGGAAAAACTGGTGGGGGTAGTGGTCTCGGCCTCCGCCGCCGCCTGAAATGAGATTGATTCCCATCCCCAAGTTGTTGTTGTTATTGTTGTGTAAGGCGGAGGAGGAGGACTGTAAATGAAGGGGGTGGTGGGTGTGGGCAGCGGCAGCAGCGGCGGCGGCGGCTATGAGACCGTGGCTGGCAGTGAGGCCGTGCTGCAGGTTCTGATATTTGGAGAGTTCGGATTTGGCACAGGTAAGATCCATCTGAAGCTGGCGGAGTTGGTGTTGGAGGAGAGAGATGACTCCAACGCAGCCGTAGACGGGATCGCGGAGGCGCATGTCAGCCTCGTAGGCAAGAGAGTTGACGGCGTCCTCACGCTGGTGGGGGTGCAACTCGTTAAGCAATTTGGTGACGTTGCTCGCCCCGAACACTTTGTGAACGTTTGCAAACTTCTGCGGCTGGTCCGGTGGGAAGTAGGGTGCAAATACACACTCTGGTTGGCACTTGCGTCGCAGGAATTTGCACGCCGCGCATGGCGAATTCGAAGACGACGACGACGATGATGCCATCATTCCACCTCTTCCTCCTCTGCAACGATTAATTAATTAATTAACTAATGAATGTCCCGGGCCTTATTAATATTGATTTTGAATTCTTGCACTCAAGAACAAATGAGTCTACTTTTGACAATAAAAAAGGAAGAAACGTACTTGTAGGAAAATAATTAAAGATTCTTGAATAGAACCAAGTAGAGAACAAGTATACACAAAGAAACAAATTTGGGTTAGGAGGACGAAATCCGAAATCTATGGCAGCCGCTTGGCCATAATGGCATAATTTGGATCAGGATACTAAAGGCAGCAACGATCAATCAAAGTTGGAATTTCTCTATGAATTACATTAATCAATTCTAAAAATAAAAAATAATAAAATCAAAGTTGGAAATAATCGAAATTTGCGCGAGTTCATCCGAAATTGGTATGGCGGAAGGAGAAAGTGAAAACAGAGTAAGAAAACATTGACATATGCCCTGCTGCAGGATCTGGTGCCAGCTATTCTTTCCTAATACTTTTTTTCTGAAAGAAAAAATCAAAACAAAATCTTTTTCGTTTTGACTCAAGTATAAGAGATCTGGCTTACTGCTGTAAAAGGCAAGTTAGATATAAAGAATTAATATACAGTGAGTAATGAGCATATATATACATGAATATCATACATATAACTAGTATTTTCTAGTGTAGTTCTAGTTACCCAGAAACCCTAAGCGGCAGCGGTGCAAGTATCTGTTGACTTGATGATGATAGCTATTAGCTAGAGAGAGGAGAGGGATGGAGGAGAGAAAAATAGATAATTTGCGGGCTGGGTCGTGGGTGGGTAGGGTTTTGATTTTGAACCTTGATGATGAGGAAGGAGAGGGAGGAAGCATAAAGTAGTTTGTATAATAATATTTAAATTAAAAAGAAAGGTGATTTACCCGTGGGTTTGAGCTTGAGAGATTGGATCTCGTGAAGGAAGGAGTTCAAGGAAAAAAGGGCTCTCTATCTATCTCACTGTTTTCGATGAAAGCTTTGGAAGCAGATCTTGCTTGACTTTCATACTAAAGATATAGATAGATAGATGTATTACTTCATTTTTCTGTCTCTGCAAAGATTTATTATATCAAACGGGACTACTTAGTTTTAATTAATTCAAGACTTTCTTGGGATGATAGTAATAATAATAAGCTTATCAAATAAATAAATAAATAATGTCTAAAAAAGCAAAAAGTAGTATTAAAAATGAAAAGGAAAAAACAAAGGCTGGCCATGGGATGGGTCCTCCTGGGAGCAAGAATGAAAAAAGAATAAGAATTAAGAGGAGTCTGACTCAATGACTCTCTCTCTGACTATGTGGGGGGAGGGGAGGAACTTTGATGAGAGAGAGCCACTTCTCTTGTATTCTTCTTCCTTTATATATATTGTCCTCAAAGTTTAGCAAAAAGAATAATCATACTATTTATGCTAGCTGAAATTTTAAAAGATGACAAATGGGAGGAGAGAGAGAGAGAGAGTACCTGTGGTGGCCTCAATTTCTTCGGTCAAACCTTTTTATTTTCTTGATGAAAGTTTTACTAGCTAGTAGACTTATGAATATGGAACATCAACACGAAGCCTTCGAAGTTACTATAACATATATATATAATTCTCATCTCTTGAATCTCCTCCACTGATGACTGATGGATGTTTATTTCTTCTTCTGTCTTCTTCTCTGTTTCAACTATCTGGTTTTTTCTTTTTCTGTTTTTCTTCTGAGCTGAGCTACTTTTGAGGAGAAGGAAGCGGTGGAGGATACCTATTTTATATATCTAAGAGGCTTCATGCAAATGTCGTCTTCTTTTTAATTTGGCACTCTTTCTCTTAGGGATGGCTTCTAATTGTTCGCCGGAAAAACAAATGGCACGGAATAAGCATATAAAGATGATGATCACACAAGGCAGTCCTAAGGCTAAGGAAATGACTCGTACATGACTTCACTACGTGCGTACCGTACGTTGAGGGAGAGAGAGAGATATAGTGGTGGGTGCGAGTGGGCGGTCGAATAGTGATAGAAAAAAGGCAATTTGGTTGAGGGCCTTGACCTTGACATTGAGGTTGAGGAGGGTATATTATCTCTATTAGAGATGTGGTACATAATGTGGTATGCTTATAACTAGCATTATTCATTTAATATATATAACATTAACTAATTAACTAATTAATTAAAGGGAAGGGAAGGATATTTATGATTTATCTCTCCCTCCCGATTCTGAAAAAAATCTTCTTATAACGGGGATGGTACTATTTTGTTATCCCCTATCAATAACACAATTACCTGTGGAAACATTATCTCATGTATCATTATATTATTAATTGGGAATAACAAAAACTGTTACCCTCATTGCATGAAAGTCTCTTCCCGACCTCCCATCCCATCTCATTTTAATTTCAGAAATTGGAGTCTGTGATGTGGGTAGTGACATGACCCATCTTCTCATCCCCAGTATGTACGGTAGCTACAAGTTGGAGTCTGGGACTACCCTTCCTTCCTATATGTCTAACATTCTAGTTTAATTGCAGATATTCAAATTAATAATTATTTCTTTTTTAAGTTGCAGTATTCAAATTACCCACTTTATCACCCTAATTGATACACAGATTTTAATGTTCAAAACATGTATATTGGTCAACGAAAGTATTCAATGCGGCTAAATCACTCACCCAATCAATTGCATCCTAGATTTTGTGTCTGTTTTGTTAAACGTTACGAAACAACAATAATGATGAAGAAAAACAAAACAAATAAATGAAAATGGATTTTTTCACTACAAAAGTTATATGTGTAAGACAATTTAGAATTTAGAAAGTTGATGATGAGCTTGGAATAGCCATGGCTTGGTCCAATTTGAATTTAAAGTGCAATTTTGTAAATATGCAGGATGCATGTTTAAATCATTTTGAGCTTTCCGCAAATAAAATAAACAAGATTTGAGTTTCAAATTTCCATTACCACTTGTACTTTTTTACTTGGAATAATATCATATCGCTTCTTCTGGCTAAAAAAACAAAGAAAACAAAATACATCCTCGCTTTGAAGTGGTGCTCTGGGATTCTCTGCTTCTTTCAGTCGCAATGTTACTTAAATTCCATCTTTTAATTAAAAGATTGAATAAAGCAAAAATACAAATAGGATTATAACTCAATTGCCAAAAGAAAAATGAAAGAAAGAAGCATATATATGTTCGTATACACGTACGTACCTTATGTTTGAGAGCTATATATATATATATATAAATATAATTAATGTAGTCTCTTAAATTAATTAGGCAGTGCCATGCCATGCAAAATTCTTCCAAAACCAGAGCTTTCACGAATGGGAAACCGTGAGTTGGGTTTTTTATGATCTTTTTCTTCATGATGACATTCACGAGTAACTGATTTTCTAGCATTCATCACTCTCTGCACCATTCTACTTCCCAAAACTTGGGTTCCGTTTCCTGTTTGAAATTGAATTCTTCCTTTTAGACTAGTAGTAGTAGCCTCCTCCTGCACCTCCACTACTTTCCGACCCCTAGAGACGCTTGGTGAGCATGATTGTCTCCTTGGTAATGGTTTTGCGGCAGGTTGATGATCATCAGCTGCTTTCTGTATCTGGTGCGTCGACGCGCTGGCTCGACCCCGTCCCCGTGTGGTGCTAGCAGATGTCGAGCGTTGTTCTGTCCTCAGATTAGGAGGAGGTTTTTCGTTACAAAAGCCAGCCGCAATTTGAGTCGACGATGACACAATGGAGACTCCACCTCTTCTAGTGCTTGTGCTACTACCTGTTGTTGGCTTTGCTTTTAAATATACCATTTTCACTCCTTCCTCCATGGCCCTGCTCGACGAAACCAAATCTGCAGCAGCTGCACCACTAGTACTACTACGGCTTCCATCTTTTTGGTCGATATTATTGGCCTTATTACTTTCATTGACCATATTATTATTATTATTATTTGCTGACCTTTTAAATCTTGTGAGGTCACCGTCAGACTCAACGGCTGCTTTCTGGTTGAGATGATGATTAACTACTGCTGGTACCGCTCTTGCTCTTGCTTTGCTACTGTTTTTTGTTTGGGCGTTAACGTTCGATGATACTGTGCTGCAACTTCGTCTTTGGCTTGGGATCATGACGGGGATTTTCTGTTTTGGCCTCCCATGGCCATTTCTTCGCTCAACTGCCTCTGAGTTGCAATTGCCACCTGCAAACTGGTTTAATGCTCTCGTTCAATTCCTTTCATTAGTTAATGCAAATAATGAATATATGACTCAGGATACGGGACCATATATACTAAGTATACGGTATACCAATCAATGAAAAGTATAATACACCCAAGATCGACCAAAAAGTATTAACATTATTTGTATAAGAGCCATCGGTCGGATGTTAATGGTAACCGCTAGGATTCTGTTGATAGTCAAGATTTCAAGGTTCTGTACTACATGACTGATACAGTCTAAAGGGAGAAGAAACTGTACATTCTGACTGGTTGGTGAAAAACCGGTGACCAGTCGACAGACCCATGATAGAGTGTTAGTACGAAATTTGTGTTGGCATTTCTTAGACACTAGCATAAACTCTAGCATAGGTTGTAAATGTGCTTTGATAGAGTCTAAGGACATAATTGACATTGGCAAGATTGATGCAACTTAGCAATCCTCAAAACACACACTTGTGGCTTGACACATGAAAGACATTTATTGATTCAAGGATAAGTGATGTCATTATCATGCACGTATATTAGGGGATTATTTTAAAGGATGATTCAATCACGTTGTATTAATTTACTATTTTAAAAAGTGAATTGAAGTTTATTTAGGAGTGTTTTCTTTTTAGGCAATTTTGGCCCAAATCAAATCAATTTGATTCTCCTACTTCTTGTTTTAACATCCCTTTGATTTTCTATTACTTTTTGGTTGCTTGGAAATCATGTTTCAATCTTATTTCAATATCAAGGAGTCAATATACCCTTAATAGTTGACTAGGCAAATAAAGATTCATTTGATATTGCGATTGATTAAAATCTTCCTTTCTTAAATATCTCCTTCCCTATTGGTTGGACTACATGTGACCAATCTTTAGAATAGAAAAGATACTTTCGTGATTTTCTGTCAAGCCCTAGAAATTGGATATTTGATTTTCAACGTGTTTTCTTTCTTGTAAAGAAAAAGTCTATAAAATAAGACCTTTGTCTTCTTTATGTTTTAAGAGCTTTCATGATCATATTTTCAATCCATAAACTTTGGAAAGCTGAGTTTTATTTGAGATAAATCATTAAGTGTTCCATGTTTACTTGCTGATTTATCACACTTTTATCATTCATATTGCATTCATTTGGATGTTCGGTGACTCATACAGCTGATAGCACCAAGACTGTTGTGGTGTTTTTCTAAGGTGAGTTTGAATCGATCGTGACCAGTATCAAATTCAACATAAGGAGAGTTGGAAGAACTCCGGCGAGCTTGAAGTAATCGTGACCAGTATTACGTTCAACATAGGGAGTGTCGAAAGATCACATAGTGACAAAAGTTGAGTTACAAAGAAGTCGGTAAACATTATCTAGAATGTGTCTAGGATAAGTGTGTGAGTTCTTCTTGTAATCATTGTTCTATAGTGGATTTGTTTTAGACTGAGGAGTCTCGTGGATTTTCCCAAGATGTGGGATTTTACCACGTAAAATAATTATCTGCGTGTTCCTTTATTTTATACTCTGCACTTTTTAGGATTGATAAGCCATATCAATTTTGCTACTAAAGTTTATTTTTATTTATTGATTATAATTTTAAATTGACCTATTCACCCTCCCGCTAGGCATTCTTAGTCATCCTATAGGTAATTACATAGAGTTCAAATTATGTATAATATTTGAATCGTGTGGGTTTGTCTTTTGATTTATTTGTTTTTGAAATTTGTTTGTCATGTTATAATGTAATTTCATAAACAAGATTAAAATTCTAGGTTAAGAGAACTAATATCTATCTCTCCATTGCTTTCTACAAAACAAAGCCACTATAAACCAATTTATGCAATATTGAGCGTTTTTGTTTATATATATATTGTGGTTAAGGTGGGCTACTTTGACTTTTTGAGGATAATATAGGATATAATTCCAAAGAACATTGCAGATATATATATATATATATATTTAGTATACATACCCGTGAAAGAGGCTGGAGGATTGGTATTTCCCTTTGAATGACGAGTTCGTGGCCATTTGTGTCCATTTCTAGAGATGGAAAAAGAGGAGTGGCGGGCGGTGTTTTCAACCTTGATGCATATACAAATGATTATTAGCTACTATTAGATAGCTCAGTAAACTTGCTAGTTTATAATTAGCATTTGTTTGGTAAATAAAACTTAAAAACTTTGGATTGTCTCCTTTCTCTCTTTAATTAATCAATTTGATAAGATCTCTTTATTTAAGAAACTAGAATAAAAAACAAAGTACCTAACTGTGAACACTAAAAAAATATGTATATAAACCCTTATTACCCTCCAAAAAATATGAACTATGAATTAAAATTATATGTTGACAACAATTAGGTGATGAGACAAGGGTAAGCGGGTAGGCAGTTTACCAATCATAATCGTTCTTGTCGTTTTCAGCAAGAAATTCAAATCCAGATCCTTTCTGGGCAGCTGCAGTTCTGTAGAGCTGATAATTTCCTGCGGTTGGATAGATATATATGATCAAGAAGCAGCAGCTATAGTGAATAAATCAAACACAAAATTGAAGATATATATTGCGTCAGTATGAGGTGAAGAAATAAATTTAGGGCATTTAGAAAATTAAGGTGCAGCAAGCAATTAATAATAATATTATTAGAGTATGATGATAAAAGAGGTAAATAAATAATAAGAGTATATATACCAGTGGGCTCAAACTCATCAGAAACAGGTTGGAGGAGGCTGAGAATATTTCGTTCTTTTTGGCGTTTGTGCAACTCCTGGAATAGAATAAGATCTTCATGATCTCTGTCCTTGTTCCGTCCGCTGATCAATGGCATCCCGGGGACTCTCTTGCTACCAGTACCCCTTGCATTTGTAGCAGCAGCAGCAGCACCATCACCATCACCATTAATATTGTTCATCATAGACATATACGTATGGCCGGCGGGTATTTTGCTCTTTGCTAATTAGGCTGATCAGTCAGGCTCTATATATAATATATTTATATATCTCAGAGCGATCCAGGAGGAGGCAAAACATATATAGAGTGGACTAGGACATAGGCAAAAGGAAGGATGAATTGCCACGTGGAAACTTAGCCGGCAGTTTCAAAGTCCAAGTCCACACAACGCGACGCAACCAAATTTGCTTATTATTATTATTTAGAAATAGAAAAATGAGTAATGCTATTTGGACACACAATATTAACATACTTAGTTGACACATGCTGAACAGAAAACAAGGAGAAAATAAGAACAAATGATATATTGACACATCAGCGGGTGTCACTAAGTATGTCAATGTTGTGTGTCCAAATAGCATTACTCTAGAAAAATTATGATCTACCCACAGGACGGGACCAACACCTTTGAGTTGGGTTGGGTTGGGTTGAATTGGGCTGAGCCTAGTAAGCCTTTTACTATTCTGTTCGGCAGAAACACAATTGAAATTGATAATTGGTTTGGTTTCTACAATAACAATTAATTTGCTCGCAAAAAAGAAGCCAAGAAGAAAACTTAGACACATACATTTACTTACATACATGTTCAGTGCAGTTACTAGATAGATGGATGGGCAGGACAGGACAGGACAGCCAATAATTGAGATTATATTAGAGAAAAAATAAAAGCCAATTAAAAAAGTCAACGATTTAATTTGAGTTCCATATCCAATTATCCAACTAATTTTTAATATTATACGGCCTTCAATAAAATGTCTATGATTTGTATATTTAATAAGCTTTAAAAAAAAAAAAAAAAAAAACTACGCTCTTTTCTTTTCATAAAAGTTCTAGCTGATGGTCAAAGTGATGGAGGAGATGTGTAACTATTTTCCAACTTTGGTTTGACATTATAGATTCAGATTGGGGATACCAAAACTGAAATTTAACGACTGGTTAATTGACTCTATCCTCTTCTTTCTCTTTTTTTATCTCTCACGGCGGAGACGGACACTCTTCTTGTTAGTTGATTTTTTTTTTTTTTTGCAATCCTCTTGTTAGTTGATTGATGTTACTTGTTATTTGGCGTAGTAGTACTACTAGACATAGATATTCTCCAAGCTCCAATATCGGAGGTTGGCTTCAGGCTTCAGCCACCAACATCCACCAACATCCAACAGTCCACCAAACCAAAACAATCTGAATCAGAATTTCCTGATGGACGAAAACGACGACCTGTTATCGTCTCTGAGCCTCGGCAACCCACTGCCAAGACCAATCCAAGTAAACGAAAACCATGACCTCTTCACTCTGACTCCCAATGAATTGTTCCCGGACTCCTCATCCTCCTCATCGGGAGATGAGAACGACGCCGTTTCCCTCCACTCCACCTCCAAACGCCTCGACTACATGCTACAATTCCTCGACCGCAAGCTCTCCGACGGCAACAACAATAACACCAACAATAGTAATAATAATAATAAGAGCAGCAACGCCTCCCAGGGTCAGGGGCAGGGCCACCGCTCTTCGCTCCCGGAGTTCGTGGCCAAGGGCGGAGGGACTGGAATCTTCGAAGTCCCGGTTCGAGGGGCGGTCCACCCGAGCCGCCCGCCGAGGCTGGAAGTGAGGCCCCAC
The DNA here is from genome assembly GCF_965620075.1 of Prunus avium. Lineage (NCBI taxonomy): Eukaryota > Viridiplantae > Streptophyta > Magnoliopsida > Rosales > Rosaceae > Prunus > Prunus avium. Next base: position 85,427 of record NC_142289.1, on the reverse strand, counting down.
CCACTGAGGGAGACTCAGATAGGGTGCTTCTTGCGGACGATGGCGACCACCGAGTCCCAATTGTGGGCGGGGACGGAGTGCGCCGTTAGGGTTTGGAATTTCAAGGATCTGTACTCGGCGGCAGGCCAAGGCGATTCAGGGGATGAGGAAACGGTGCCGTTTAGGGAGTCGGTGTGCACATCGGCCGTGATATGCTTGGTTAAAGATGAGGGGAATAGGGTGGTGTGGAGCGGGCATAGGGATGGTAGGATCAGGTGTTGGAAGATGGAATCGGCTACTATTACTCCTGCCAATCCGTTTAAGGAGGGCTTGTCTTGGCAGGCTCACAGAGGCCCCGTTCTTTCACTTGTCATCTCTTGTTATGGTATGGTAAATCTATCTACCACCAGTTTCACCTTCTTCAATATCAATACTATATACTTACATTGTTTGACTTTGACTTTGATCCAGGGGATCTGTGGTCGGGTTCAGAGGGTGGTGTCATCAAGATATGGCCATGGGAAGCTATTGAAAAAGCTCTCTCCCTAAGCACCGAAGAAAGGCACATGTCTTCTTTGTTGGTGGAGAGGTCTTACATTGAACCTTGGACCCAAGTTGCCGTTAATGGTTTCACTAACATATTAACTTCAGATGTTCGCTACTTATTATCTGATCATTCTGGAGCAAAGGTGTGGAGTGCTGGTTTTCTCTCATTCGCATTGTGGTACGTCTGCCCTTTCAATATCTAAGTTTCGAGGATAACAGGCTAGCTACCATTGCCGCAGCTGCCGCTACATGTATTTTTGTGTTTTTTTTTCCCTCATAAAACTAACTGATTTGAATTCAGCCATCTTTATGGGTTTTGCATAATGTGAGGGAGTTTTATATTAGCATATGGTTTTTAAAGATTTTGTTTATGAAATGATGGTATGTAACAATAACGTTTTGGATTGCCTATGCCATTGAATTTACAACCCCCCTGTCCCCTCTAAAGCCAGTGTGGTTCGTACTTCATGGTCTTGCCATATGTGTATGAGTACTTTTAGTCCTGATTAACAATGTGGTTTATACCGTTCTCATCGACTCATCTATGAGTATTTTCATTTTTATAGAGTAAGATGTAGACCTGTGCAGATTTAAGTGAAGGTAGACTGATGTCATGGATTTAAGTTATGCTAGTAGTTTTCATATGACAGGGATGCTCGTACAAGGGAGTTGCTGAAAGTGTTCAGCACAGATGGTCAGATTGAAAATCGAGTCGACATTCCATCAGCACAGGACCTCTCAGTGGAATATGTTTCTGGATCAAAAAAAGACAAAACACAAAGTTCTTTTGGTTTCTTTCAGCGATCACGTAATGCTATAATGGGAGCAGCAGATGCTGTTCGTCGAGTTGCAGTGAAGGGTGCCTTTGGAGATGATAATCGAAGAACTGAAGCAATGGTAATTGCAGTGGATGGAATGATTTGGACTGGGTGTACAAGTGGCCTACTTGTACAGTGGGATAGAAATGGCAATCGTATACAAGATTACCACTATCATTCTTCTGCTGTTCATTGCTTTTGTACATTTGGGCTACGTATATGGGTGGGTTATGCGAGTGGGACTGTCAATGTTTTGGACCTTGAGGGTAATCTGGTCGGAGGATGGGTAGCTCACAGCAGTCCTGTTATAAAAATGGCTGCAGGAGCTGGCTTTATATTTACCTTGGCTAATCATGGCGGTATATGTGGATGGAATATTACATCCCCAGGACCTCTTGACAGTATATTGCGCTCAGAATTAGCTGGCAAAGAATTTCTATATACAAGGATAGAAAGCTTGAAAATATTGACTGGTACATGGAATGTTGGACAAGGAAGAGCATCCCATGACTCACTTATATCCTGGCTGGGCTCTGTGGCTTCTACTGTTGGGGTTATTGTTGTCGGATTGCAAGAAGTTGAAATGGGCGCTGGTTTTCTTGCTATGTCTGCAGCCAAAGAAACTGTGAGTTTTTTGTTTTTGTTTTTTAAAATTAATTTTTTAATGTATTTCTTGCTGGTAAGTTGATATAATTGCTGCCTGGTACTTAAGGAGAAAAGTTTGATACAAGAAAATTTTGAACTACGTAAAAAAGAAAAAGGAATGTCCCTCACTTCAGCAGTTACTGTGGTCCACAATGATGCCCGGAACCTCATTCTATAAAGGTGGCATCTCCCTAGTCTTATCTTTTAAAATTCTGTCATTCCTTTCTAACCACCCAAAACACAGCCAACACAACATTTCCATAGAACTTTTTCCCTAAAACTTCATCTAGAAGTGTAATGATTCTCAATCAACAATGATACAAAAGAGAATGGAAAATCCAACTCACTCTTGGTATTCCAAAGAGTGTATGTTATGTTATAACCTAAAGCGTGGAAACACTTATTTTAAACACTTACACTTTTTTTTGGGAGCCTGTGAAACTTGTAGCCTTTGGCTTCCAAAAAAGATATATCTTTTTTCCCTCCAAACTGTTTTTTGTTTTTGTTTTTGAAGAGACAAGCTATTATAATTCAAGAAACTATATAAAAAGAGTGGATAAGCGCATCACCCCAAATGCCATGTTTTGTTTAGAGACATGGGCCACTGTTGAAGTGCCTGTGGGACAGCATTCTGTATCTTCTACCAAGCAACAGGTCACATATAAGGTTTTGGCTTTTTAATAAGGTGTGTGAGTCTACCTTGCCCGAATAGGATATCTTTACTTAACCGCAATCTTTTTTTGAATGAAAGCAATGAACGATAGTAACTTGATATTTGCTCACATGTTAGTCCCATCATATGTAGAATTAACTGGATCACCTCTTCATCCTGGTTATCTTTCATCTGTAGGTAGGTCTTGAGGGGAGCTCTGTTGGGCAGTGGTGGCTGGAAATGATTGGAAAAACGTTGGATGAAGGATCGACATTTGAACGTGTTGGTTCCAGGCAGTTGGCAGGATTGCTCATTGCTGTGTGGTGAGTGTCTTTATTGGGAATCTCCTGAATGTGTTGGTTGCTTACTTTCTTTATTAATAATAGTGTTTGTATTATCCTTTTTTGTATGGGTTTTACCTTTTTGAGTCTCTCATTATGGCTTTTCAATTTTTGTCTTTCAGGGTGAGAAACAATATTAGGACTCATGTTGGGGATATCGATGCTGCAGCAGTGCCATGTGGTTTTGGGCGTGCCATTGGTAACAAGGCAAGGCTGCTTGTGTTATGTAGATTTTGTACTGTATGATAGTTAGAAATTGAGTTTGTGTAGCAATCATTCAGGTAAAAGTTACTGAAAAAACGAAGGGGAAAAAGAAAAAGAAAGATGAAATATATTAAGATAAGGATCATGTTTAGTGTTTTGTGTGTGGGCGAATTGTAATAACTGTTGGCCCAGTAGCTATTTTGAGGTCAAAGTTCTTTTTGGTCGAATTAGATCAAAGCTACAATATCTGGTGGAAAATTAGCATTAATATTGGTTATACATGACATATGAGATTTAATATTTTTCCTGCATATCCTATCAAAAAGTTTTTATTTTACTTTAAAAATAGTAATATTCATTATTCATTTAGGTGAACATTATATATTAATCTGCTTATAGAGGGTGGAAGCATTGATATTCTGGTTCTAATCTAAGTATTGCTATAGATTGGGAGATGCTTGGATTTCCTAAATGTTTTAATAGTCATTTAAGGGGTCTCAGTTTATGGACGGAGAGGAATAGGATTCTTGAGAACAAATCGGAGGAGGTGGGCTTCTAGTGGGATAAAGATCATTTCTGGGCATATCTGTGGGCTTCGGTATTTCTGAGTTTGTCAGAAAACCTTTCTTCTTGGATTAGAAGGCGTGGTTACTAGATTGCTTTCTTTCTAGCCATACATATTGATTATTTTTGACTTGATAGGTGGACTGCTTTGTTCACCTTCATTCTACTGAATTACATTTTCATTGATAAATTTACTCTGTTTCTATGGAAAGAAAAATTATTTAGGTGGTCTCTGTCTCCCTTGTCTGTAAATAAACGTTGCATATTGGTATTGCATACACACTAGTACACTGATACTTTGGTTCATAATAATGGTATGCTGTACTTTTCATTTGATTATTCCTAATATTAATGTGGCTAAAATTCGTTCTAACAGGGAGCTGTTGGTTTGAGGATTAGAATGTATGGTCGGATAATGTGCTTTGTTAATTGTCACTTTGCTGCACATTTAGAAGCTGTTAATCGTCGCAATGCAGACTTCGATCATGTATATCGAACAATGAACTTCTGCCGACCTAACTTTCTCAATTGTGTGGCTGGTACATCACTGTTCCTTTCTTCTATTGTTCCCTTGCCTTCTCAATGTATTTATTTTGGTTTGTTTATAGATCTGGCTTGCCATTGGTCGTTTCTATTGCAGCTAGTACTTCATCTGCAGTACAAATTCTTCGTGGCACACATGTATGTGTATACTACAATTGGTATAAGCACCTTTTTGGTTTTTAAGTTACTTGTTACAGGAAGAATTTTCTTTCACCAATTTTGATAAACATTGCTGCCACTTCAGGCTATTGGTAACAATTCTGCTGAAGCGATGCCTGAGTTATCTGAAGCAGACCTGGTCATATTTCTCGGCGATTTTAACTATCGGCTAGATGGTATATCTTATGATGAAGCTAGAGATTTTGTTTCTCAAAGATGTTTTGATTGGCTCAGAGAAAGGGATCAACTCCGAGTGGAAATGGAAGCTGGAAATGTCTTCCAAGGAATGCGTGAGGCCGATATTACGTTTCCTCCCACGTACAAGTTTGAAAGGCATCAAGCTGGTTTAGCAGGTACAGTTTACTGTAGCACACATGATTTATAAATCGATTGCTTTAGCTGGATAACAAAAAGGAAAAAAGAAAGAAGGATCGGTTGAAGATTCTTTGCTGAATGCTGAGTAAGCTGTGCAGGTCCTTTAGCAGTAATTAGCTATAACTTTTGTGCTGGTTGGTTTGTCATGATTCAGTGACAGTGTTTCTGTTTATCGAACTTCTATACCATTTTTTTTTTTATTGCACTCAACCTTTTGGAAATTTATGCTTCCCTAAGATTTTAAATAAAAAGAGAAGACACCTTTTTCCTAGTGTCAGGCATTGACGTTGCTTTCTTCTGAGCAGTAGACTTGTGTAAATTGTCTTCTTATAGGATATGATTCTGGTGAGAAGAAGCGCATTCCAGCTTGGTGCGATAGAATCCTGTACCGTGATAGCCGCTCAGCGTCAGTGTCAGAGTGCAGCTTAGAATGTCCTGTAGTGTCTTCAATATCACAGTAAGTTTTCCTACTGCGAAACATTTGGCCATTTAAAGAAGGGATCAAATAATACATATATGGACCTATTGGATACAAAATAAAACAGAAATCTTAAGGCCAGATTAGATCTCATCTCCTATGCAGTTCATGCTCATGAACATTCACGATGGATTTGATTTTTAGCAGTTTGAGGCATATCTTTATTGGAAATAAATTTGTTTTATAAAATATACATAGTTCATGAGGTTGAGTGGCAGCTAAATCTTTGATGGATCAGTGAATGCATCAGACTGGAATGTGTTTCAAGTCTTACAAAACATGCATTGTTTGAATTATGGGTGGGCATTATGTACGTATCTGTTATAGTATTCAAGTGTGCACCCACCTTTGAGTGTTATCTCCTTTTCTTTCATTGGTTTATTTTTGTTATTCCTACATGTTATCTTATATTTAATAGGTATGAGGCCTGCATGGATGTGACTGACAGTGATCACAAGCCTGTCCGCTGCATTTTTACTGTTGATATTGCTCGAGTTGATGAGTCAATAAGAAGACAAGAGCTTGGAGAAATCCTTAAATCAAATGAGAAAATCAAATTTATGGCTGAAGAAATATGCAAGATTCCAGAAACTATTGTCAGTACAAACAACATAATCCTTCAAAACCAGGACACATCCATTTTGCGTATTACAAATAAATGTGGCAAAAAAGATGCTTTTTTTGAAATAATTTGTGAAGGACAGTCTATCATTAAGGAGGATGGGCACGCATCAGATCATTGTCCTAGAGGTTCCTTTGGCTTTCCACGGTGGCTTGAGGTAACTTCCAATGCTTTGGAACAACATACACACTTTCCGTTACAACAGTTTTTTTGGGGGGCCAATTCCATTACAGTAATTGAGTGTTTTTTGGTTGTGGAGGGTGTTAGGGAAGACAGTAGTTTTGCAGTGAAAGTTGTTTGTACATGTTTTTGAATAACAATAAAAATTTAGGACAAGTAAAGAATGCATGCATTGGAGCTATTAGAAATGAGTTGGCAGATGCAGTGCATTTTCTATCCCATGTAATATGTAGATGTCAAAGTGATGTGCTGCCACTAGAAAGATAATTAGACCACACAAAATTCTGTATGCATTTTCTGAGGAAGTTGGGCTTCTATGCAGAGAATAGGACTAATGGATGTTAACATCAGAGCCACACCAATGTTCAAAACTTGTAGATTATATAGAGCCACACCAATATTCGAAACTTGTAGATTATTTGGCTATTGTCTAATGAGTTCCTTCTGGGCATAAGCATGTTTCACTGCTATTTGCAAGTTAAGAGATACATTTACCAAAAACATTGTGGGCAATATGGAAATTCTTATGATTTTCAAATTATAACATGCATGCTCTTGTGAATATTCAGTAGATCACGGATCCTTGATTATGTGATTTTCTGTTACAAAATTAAATTGTTTTCCATTTGGATGAGGATGTAACTTGGTGTCTTGGTCCTTCTCACATTTCATTGAAATTAATATATTGTAATCTTGAATTTTCGACAAAAAATAATTAGTTGCGATTTTGAACCAGGTCACTCCTTCAGCTGGCATTATCAGACCAGATCATATAGCTGAGGTATCTGTTCATCATGAGGAACACCAAACCCTAGAAGAGTTTGTTGATGGTGTCCCACAAAACTGGTGGTGTGAAGACACCAAAGACAAGGAAGTGATATTGGTGGTTAAGGTGCATGGCAGTTATTCTACTGACACAAGACATCATCGTGTCTGTGTGCGCCACTGCTGTTCAGCCAAGACAAACCAAATGGTCCCCCCCGAGCACAGGGCTAGACAAACCCAAGGGACTGTTCTTCACCGGTCTGACTTTCAACACCTTAGCAGTTCCTGTGATGTGGTTGACCACCTGTGGAGTTTGCGTAGTCCTTAAAGCAGCACACCAAAACCAGCATTGTGATGGGAAGAACATGGTTTTATGTGGCCAATTCTACAAGCATTTTGCTGTAAAGATGCGAGAAACATTGTTGCTTTTCTAGGGGTTAACAAAATTTAATTGGTGTCCGTAGAATTGTGGTTGAGTTTAAGTGATGTCAATTGTTTCGCCTGTTAAGCCAAGCCAAGTATGAGTTCAACTGATAATATCTGGGATGCTTTCCAAATTTTCAGTGTACAGGTAAATACAAAAGCAGATAGGAGGGTTGTGTTTTGCCCTTTTCTATTTAGTGGTGAATTCAGTGAGAAAGTAAATTCTGGTTGGCTCTTGTTGTTTTCCCGGTTTTTTGTTTGAATTGATTGTTTCTCTAGTCTAACTTCTGATGTTGGTTGGATGCTAAATTAAATGGTTGGAACAATCCCATACACCGACACCAACAACCAACACCGACGCATGAATAATACGTTTATTTGTTTGTTACTTACCATTGAATCGTGGAAATTGCACTTGTATGTTGGCTTTTTGATCCCTTGGTAGGTGGGCGGGGCAATGCCTAATATTTCTCATCTCAAAATTGTCCTGCGAATGCGAATCACATAAAATGTGTATGAACAAATATAAATATTTTATAAAGGTGTTTGCATTTTCTTGTTTTTGTTTCATTCATTCATTTCATTCTCTTTCATCCCTCCCAGCCAGCTCCCTCCTACACACTTTTTTTAAGGGAAAATAGGCGGTTTGCACTCGGCTCCAATGCTTTTTTCAACAATGCCCTCTTTTTCAAACTCATTCAAAAACACCATCTATAAAAGCTCCATATTGGCCACGTATTGCTTGTTTATTGCATGTATATTGATTGTCAGTTATATAATTGGGAGTATGGAGTTTTTGTATTGCCTCTATATTGCCGTCGTATCACCTTTATTTCCAAGTCTTTCTTGGAAATAAAATTATATAGTTGGGAGTATGGAGTTTTTGTATTGCCTTCTTATTGTTGTCGTATTGGTTTCTTATTGTCTTTGTATTGCTTTCTTATTATTTTCGTGTTGCCTTTGTATTGCTATTCTATTTTCGTTGTATCACCTTTTTTTTTCAAGTGTGTCTTGGAAATTTTTTGCTAGGTTTCAGACAAATAAATGTTTCTGTTTCAAACAAAAATTTAAAGTTCATCAATGTCAATCCACCCATTTCAAGAACAAATATTAGAAATTGGGTTTGCAAATCTGTCGGTTGAGATTCGCCTTCAATTGGGTTTGCAATTTTCGAGATTTAGGCTTCAAGCTTCAGTTGCAAAAGGTAGAAATATTTTTGAGGGAATTAGGGCTAGAAACCAATAAAACCCCAAGATCCATAAAGAGGAGAGATGATATGCAGAATTGGGGTTTCATCTCATCTTGAAGCTTCAAACTAACTCACTTTATATTCTTTTGTGCCTTCACTTCATCTTTGAATATAGAAAGGAGATGCAGAAGAGGTAATTCCACCAACTACGTGGTGTAGTCGGAACATGCAAAAATTATACGAGAAAGAGACCACAAACAGCGGAGAAGAAAAGAAAAATAAGCGAATGAGAATCGACAAAAAAGAAAAAAGAAAAAGAAAAAAAGGCAATGCGCTTCTAATAGGGAGCTTTTACAGAGGGTGTTTTTGAATGAGTTTCGAAAAGAGGGCATTATTGAATAAAGCATAGGAGCCGGGAGCAAAGCGGTCTATTTCCCACTTTTGTAAGGGTATAATGTGATGTGAGTAAGGGCTCGTTTGGGAATGATTATGGAAATGTCAATAATCATTTTCATGAAGAATCACTTCTCCATATAATCACTAATGGTGTGTTCACTAATGGTGTGGTTGGGTGTGGGTGGCTTCGTTGTTCTACTCCTATTCTGGATCTACTTTGTCCGGGGATTGCCTCTGTGTTTCGGTGGCTTGGGTGGTTTCCCTTATGGCCGCCGCTGTTGGTTTATTGTTTCCGTTGTTGTGTCGCTGGCCATTTTTTTGCTATGTTTGTTTCCTTTGCAGATTTGAGATTTGATTCATGCTGGAAAACTATTTTAGATATGTGATTTGGTGGCAAACAGGGTGACCAAGCGTACTGTGCGATTCTCTTCAGCCTTTTGTGCTGCTTTTGTTTTCAACCTGTTTGTGGTGTTGATCAATATTCTCTTCTAGTTTTTACTTGTAAGAGCCTCTAGTGCTTGATATGCATTTTCTCTTCCTACCAATGGCGGCTATTTCACAGCACCTTCCCTTCACCACCATCTTCAGCGTCTCCTCTCCTTGGTGACTCTTATGCAATTAGGGTTGCTTTTAAAGTGCTTATGTCACTTATTGCTTGGATTATGGTATCGCTCTTTGTAGCTTTGGTGGCTTGTCCACCACCATTTTCTGTCTCGAGCATTGGTTACTAGTTTCTCTTTGGTGGGTGTGGGCTTGTGTTGATTATGTTGCTGTTTGGTTATGGGTGGTGTGGCATTTCCTTGTTCTGTATTCACTGCCTTCTGTGTGCACTTTGCTTTTCTGGGCTTTATGTCATCTTCAAGTTTTATGATGTAGTAGGTTTTATGCCTTCTTATGTTGCAGTTGGTCGAATTCCTTTGTGGAGCTCACTTTGTTGTAACCGGCTTTTGCCTTCTATCTAATAAAATTTGATTCCCACAAAAAAAAAAAAAAAAGGAATTGAAAAGTAAGTGAGGCCTACATAAAATTAGGAATTGAATTCCTGATTTTGGAGGAATTCAATTCTTGGGTGAGAGGTAGTATTCTAATTCATGAAGAACTAACCCATTATATCCTCACATAATTTTTAAAATTCCAAATTTGCCATCTACTTTAACCCAACAACGAGAACATTTTAGTAATTAGTATCACTCCTACCCCAATTCCATATGGTTTAGTAAACAACTTCAATAGAAATCGGGAATCTAAGGGCCTGTTCGTTTATGTTTTGAGAGCCCATTTTCATTTTGAGAGAACAAAAACAAACAAAAAACTTGTTCGGTGGGCAAAAACATAAAACACAGAGAACGTTTTAAGAAAACAAAAACAACTTCACGTCTACTTGTAGAAAACAAAAAAAAGCTGTTTTCATTCTCACAGGAAACAAACACTGAAAACACGCTGCTTCTCTCGCTCAATCTTCTCTCCCCATTCCCATCAGACCAAAATCAACGTTGCCAGCAGAGAACCACACGCAGAGCTTGAACCACCACCATCACCCAATCAAAATCACCACCACCCCATCGAACCAGATTGACATCACCACCACTCAATCGAACCCAATAGAATCTCTATGCAATTGAATTGAACCACCATCGTTGACAGAGAGAGGGTGCAGCATGAAGAGAATGTGGAAAAGAGGACCACAATTTACATGAATGAAACTGGAAGTTGGAAATTTCAGAGCCAAGAGCCAATATCTCTAAAACTAGAATTATCTCTAAAAATAAATAAATAGGATTATGGAAGCTGGAAATTTCAGAGCCAAGAGCTGGGTGTGCAGAGGAAATTAGAGGAAGAAGAAGGGTGCTGCTGGGTGGGGTTGGTCTGATTCTTCAATTTTGGAGAGAGAGAGAGAATGATAGAGGTATCTGGAGGGAGAGAGAGAGAGAGAGGGGAGTGATAGAATTGGGGTGGGTTTGCAGAGAGTGAAAGAGAAGGTTGGGTTGAGGTTTCATTTTAATTTTTTTTAAAGATAATTCTAGTTTTATACTTTAAAATTTTATTCTATTTTTTAAATGATATTCTTTTAGATGATTAAAAAAAATACTTTTAAAAAATAATATATGTACTAATTTTTTTTTTTGAAACTCACATATTGATTACATAATGTTGTATTAAAAAAAAAAAAAGGCATTTTAATTAAAGTTACATATTCATTGTTTTTGTCATTTTCACATATTACTGCCAGACGCGTTTTCACTATTTTTGTTCTTTGAAAACAGTTTTCAACTAAGCTACCAGACGCGTTTTTATTCTCTGAAAATGCATTTTCATTTTCTCGTTTTCATTCTATGAAAACATTCTCTGAAAATGCTCTCTAAAAACATTACCAGACGGGCCCTAACTCTCCTCAATTCATATGGTTTAGTAAACAACTTCGATAAGAATTCAGAATCTAATTCGCCTCAATCCAACTCCTCCTCAATTCAATTCCTCCTAATCCAATCACGGATTAGTAAACATGCCATAAAAGTGTTTATATAAAGAAAGTGATTCTAACCTATATAAAATCACTCTAAAACGAGCCTAGCCTAAGTAGACTTGACCCCCAAAAATTAAAAATAAGAATAAAAGTAAGTAGTAAAGCAGCAGCACGTGCAAAAGGGTAGTGGGTGGTAGGTGGTGGTAGGTGTCAATGTGTCATAATGCTGAGCGGTAACACTAGTAAGTGCTCTGTTGCTATCTAACCAAGTTTGTTTTTCTCCCGCACAAGATTATACTCGGTAGCAGTAGCAGTAGCAGCAGCAGCACCAGGAGTAGAAAGTGAATCAATCATTGTTTCTTTCAGTTTCGATTGTTTCGATTGATTTGATTTGATTTGATTGTGTCGTCGTGTCTCTGTAAATTGAAAATTGTTATGGAAGAAGAATGTCTAGTACAAGTAGAAGAGAACAAGCAAGTGATATTCAGGGGGTTCATAGAGGGAACTCCAAAGGAGACAGACTTGCAAGTGGTGGTTGGGAAGAAGATTGAGCTTAAAGCTCCTCCTAAAGGCTCTGGCGCTTTTCTGGTCAAGAATCTCTACCTCTCTTGTGACCCTTATATGAGGGGCCGCATGCGTGATTTCCACGACTCCTATCTCCCCCCATTCCTTCCTGGCCAGGCAGGTCTATTTTATTTGTAATTTTTTTTTTCATCTGGCACTTGATTGATAATGTATTCTGCATTGATGATCTTTGTCATTAATTCTTTTCTTGGTGTTTTCATTATGAATATGAAGCCACTCCAAGGATTTGGTGTCTCCAAAGTTGTGGATTCTGATAATCCCAATTTCAAGCCTGGCGACTTCATTTCAGGGATCACCGGATGGGAAGAATACAGCTTGATTCGCACAACTGAGCTGTCGAGAAAAATTAAGCCAAATGACATCCCTCTATCATACCATGTGGGTCTTCTTGGTATGTTAATCTTGTATGTATTATATATATATATATATATTTGAGAAATTGCAGTAAGTATTTTATGTTCATCCCTCTATCATACTTCTAATATTGGCCGTTGGATTGCATTCATTAAATATGTTGATAGTCTCTTGGATGCAATCCCTCTATGGTACTTCTAACTTTAAGTCCACAGTCTATGCATCGAAGTCTTGGGCTCCAATGTTTTCCCTTATTTAGTTTCGCTGTCTTGCCTATGTATATTTTGCACATAAAGTGGTACTCTTGTAGTCACTGAATCTTCACTTCGGACTGCAAATAATGACAGAAAGACTTTTAAGTTTTAATAGTTGAATGCTAATGTTAAAAACTGAGAGTTATATAATCTGACCATTCCTTTGTATGATACGGGAGAGAAGGTTGCACTTTCTACTTTACACCCTTCCGTGTATGTTCTCTTCAACATATTCTATTCTGGGAGTCCTGCTTGTGATTTTTAGGCAATTATGGCACATACGGATAATTGTGCGTTCAATCCCGTATGAGTATGAGAGAAATTTCTTGATGGTAAGGGAGAGCAGATCCGGTTTACTCATTATGTACACAGTTTCTAGGTTATATCCCTCTATTTGTATTTTCTTGGGAGATGAGCTTGTGATCTTTGGGCAATTGTAGCAAACATAATGATATCTTCAAGTTAGTAGCAAGGAGAGGAAGTGAGGATTCAAATCAACCCTGCTTAGACTAGGAGGAAAGAGGGGGAAAAAAAGAGACAACTGTGCAGTGTTTGGCTACTCTGCTTTTGTTAGATTAAAAAAAATTTGTTTAGTTTAAATTTAATTTTTCTCTGTTTAGTTCTTAAATCAGTGACCAAACTAGAATTTCTTCTATCAGGTATGCCAGGTTTCACTGCATATGCAGGATTCTATGAGGTCTGCTCCCCTAAGAAAGGGGAATCTGTTTTAGTTTCTGCTGCTTCAGGAGCCGTTGGGCAGCTTGTTGGCCAACTGGCTAAATTGCATGGGTGCTATGTAGTTGGAAGTTGTGGCTCAAGCCAAAAAGTAAGGTCTCATTTCTGTTGTTGTATTATTATACATTATTAGTATAGTACATATACTTATAAATCATTTTGCTTTTCTTTTGTTGATAATTTGAGAGAATATATTTGATGAAATAGCACTGACAAGCAATATAACTTAATTTGGACACGTTACTAGGTTGATCTTTTGAGGAATAAGCTTGGGTTTGATGAAGCGTTTAACTACAAGGAAGAGCCAGACCTGGGTGCAGCTTTGAAAAGGTAAGTGATGAGTTATGTTGAGAGTATATCCCACATGGCATGGGGAATGTAATGAGCCTCTCCATCAATTTCCAATTCAATTTATTATTATTATTTTTTGGTACCAGGTACTTTCCTCAAGGCATTGACATTTACTTTGATAATGTGGGAGGGGACATGCTTGATGCAGCACTTGTTAACATGAAAATTCATGGTCGAATTGCTGTTTGTGGAATGGTCTCTGAGAAAAACCTCTCTGATCCCCAGGGCATCCGCAACGTATACAATCTCATAACAAAGCGTATCAGGATGCAGGGATTCCTGCAAAGTGATTACATACACTTGTTCCCACGCTTCTTGGAACATGTCATTAGTTACTACAAGCAAGGTAAGATTGTTTACATCGAAGACATTAATGAAGGCTTGGAAAGTGCTCCATCTGCTTTTGTTGGGCTATTTTTGGGAGAGAATGTTGGTAAGCAAGTCATTTGTGTAGCCCATGAATGATTCTAGCCTATCAAAACAAAACATGTATTGAATATTATATTTTAATAAATAAGACATGACCAAGTTGAGGCAATTTACAGCCGGTATATAATTTATAACGTGTCATGAATATTTTAGTCTTTTTACCATAAGTGATGATGTGTTAGATGCATGTCCCATTTTTTCTGCTTAAGTTGTCTAAAATATTAATTAAATAATTAAATAATGTAATTACTTGTTAATATAAAAAAAAAATCAAAAATGGAAAAAAATTAATATTAACAAAATCTCTTCTTCTCCATCTCTCCCCCTCTGTCGTCCCCTCTCCTTCCCCTAACTTCACACCATAAGACCACAACCACCACCCAACCCAAAGCCACCCTCACCACCACCACTCCAACCTTACCCAACATTACCCACCCAGCAACCAACCCTTACCATCCTCCCACCACACAACTTCTCAAGACACCCTAACCTCTCTCTATGTTCCTCTCTCTTCTCCCAAGCCTAGCCCCAACATCCATATAGTCACCCACCCCGCCACGACCTCCTTCTTCCCTAGCCCCTTATTCTGAACTCGTCCCCTCTTTCCCAGCACAACCCATCAACCCAAACCCTTAGTCTACTCCTAAAAACATGACCTCCATCAACGACGACTGGATCTGGAAATTTCTTTGCTATCCAAATACCAAAACATGTATTTACTAATCTAGGCCAACTTGAATATCTCAATCTCTCCTTTAAGCCAACTCAGGGAGCTCTAGACTTGATCTTCAAAACAATTCCTTAAATTTTCAATCCCTATGGTGGGTATGGTGATTTAAATGGTAGGTTTTGATGTTTGGATATGTGGGTATGGTGGTGCTGGTGGTTTATATGGTGGAGGAATATAGGAGGTGGCAGTGGGGAGTAGGAGGGGTTGGTGTGCGGTGGTTGTTGGGAAAAGAGAGAGATGAAGAAGAAGATAATTTGTTGATATTAATTTTTCAATTTTTTAATTAAATAAGTAATTAAATTTTTTTATATAATTAATATTTTAGTCCACTTTAAACAAAAAAAAAAAGTGAAGTCTGCACATGACACATCATCACTTGTGAAAAAAAGACTAAAATAGACCTGCCACGTCGTCAAAATTGACAGAGTTATGAATGGAGATAACAGCAGGGGCAAAGTGGAACACAAAACCTTAGTCAAGGGAGTTAAGTGTGCCATTTTAACTTTTGGGGGGTAAAATGAGATTTGACCAAAGTTTCAAGGGGTACTACAATAAATAAGCCATAAATTTACGATGCCACAACTATTTCCATTCATGTATGTTGATGCTAAAAAATGTTTCAGCATTTTTGGGCCTAACTTAGTGACGTTTTGACCTTCGACACTTCCTGGGCTTCAGTAGAGTGATCAATCTACAAGACAATAAACGCCCGGTAAGCCATTTGGTACCGATGCGGTACAGGCCAAAGGCTATCCGATGCTTAATTTAGAATAAACATGGATTGATTAGTAATTTGGACAGAGTAATGTTGCAGTTACCTCATTTTTGGGACTTGTGCCCACTTTTATAGGTCTTGTGAGGTGTGCATCTTGAGTGAAACTTCAATGTGGGACTGTGGATAGTGTCTATGGTGGCTCCACGTGTTCCAGTGAGAAACGATAGATAAATGGGTCTTTTACGTTGTGTTCGGCAGTAAGAAAGTGTCGAACACTCCTCCTACTGATGATGCCTTATTTTCCACGTGTGATCTTTTCATTAGCCGATCAAATAGGGTATAAACAATGTATATCACTATTTTAAAGATAAAAAGGATATCCATAAATTTTTATAATTTCGTTTCCTTTATTAGGAGAAAAGAAAATGGTCTATCAACTATAATAACCATGCATGGGTTGCGTTGTCCACTCCAAGGTGAGTTTCCGGACCAAACTGCAGTTCATTTGCTTGCCACCCAACATCAGAATCCATTTTTACTTTAGTAAGTTATCTTTGACAAGGCAGAACATTAGAAAACAAAGAAACAAACCTATAATTTAAAGGAAACCAAATCATAAAATAAAAAACCACATCTATGGATCTAAGTAAACAATCTCTCCCAAAACCCAGCCAACAAAAAAACTCATACTCAAATCAAAGAATGAATCATAAATCACCGAAAAATTCCTAAACCATAACCATAAATGCATAGTGGAGGTCTCCCTCTTTTGGAAATGGACTAAGATGGAAAAACAGAGTTAGATTTCCCAAATTAGGGCAAATTGAAAGAAAAACGAAAACAATTAAAAGAGTACAGGTTTGGAGAGGAAGGAGGGAGATAACGAGAATATGCTTAAAAGTGGTGTCTTTTCAAATCAATTTCTATTGACATGGAGGGGCATTTTAGTCCAATCCTGCAGCCCCTCCCCAATCACTCCCACAACCACCCCAGCCCTTCATGTAGCTTTTCTTACCCTCTAGCTTTTGTTTTCAAGAATTTGGGTTCATGAGGAGAGGTTTTGAACAAAGCTAGGTGAAAAGTACCATCCACCTTAGAAAGCTTCAGAGAGAGAGAGAGGCTCCTCCTTCTCTCCTTCCCCATCGCCCTCTTCTGAGCAGTTGGTGGTTGTGCAGTCGCCCTTCGGGGCGACACCTCCACCATCTCTTGTGTGGCTTCTTTGCCACCCTCTGGTGTGGCTTTTCTTTCTCCTTTTTTGTCTATTTGTTCTGGTTTGCCCTTCCTATCTTGATTTTCCAGATGTAGGCCCAGATCTCCTCCACATCTCATTCTCCACTACTTTTCAGCCATTTCACCTTTCTCACCCTTTTTTCCTCTCATACACACCCCCATTAGTCCATTTCTCTCCCCCTCCCAAAAAACTCAAACCCTAAAATCCTCCTCTTTCCCCATAATTTTCTTGGATGGCTACTTGTTTGTTGCTGCTGCTTCTCCCATACAACCCATTCTCATATCTGAGATTATGTTATGGAGGTGTGGGCTTTGTAGTTTAATGGTCCATTTGGACCAATACCTCCTCCTAGATCACTTGAGCATGATGCATGTTGGTGGCTTGCTTTCCTAATCCCACGCTCTATAGATCTCCTTTGTTGGTTCCCTTGAACCTTCTTCTTCTGGCTACAGTGGCGACATATTAGGTGGCGGCAACTGCTTGTTTCTAGTGTTTTTGTATTGGGCTTTTATGCAACTCTCTATGGTAATGACATGTTCATTCCTTTGACCCAAAAAAAAAAAAGAGGTTTTGAACTATGCATAAAATTAGGGTTGGATTTTGATGAGAGAGAGAGAGAGAGAGAGAGAGAGAGAGAGAGAGAGAGAGAGAGAGAGAGAGAGAGAGAGAGAGATGGAAATGTGGTTGTGGAGGGAGGGGAGCGGGTTGGGTCGGGAGGAGATGAGGAATGGGAAAAGTTGGTTGTGGGGTGGTTGGGTAGGGTCTATAGGATTGGACCGAAATGCCTCTTCATGTGAACAGAAATTAGAGTAATTTGATAGAAATTGAGGATTGTCCTTGAATTACTTTAGAATTCAAACTACATGGATGCAATTGACCAAATTGAAACTATAAGGAGCTCAATGATAAAAATTGTAACTACAAGGACGAAAAATGACTTTTTACCTTTTATTTATTATGAAAATAGCTCTCATAAAACGTATTTTGGTTGGGAGCTGATTTTCTCCACTTATGCTCCCTTTTGCTTTTCAATGCTTTTTAATCAATTTTGTTATTTTTTTGTTCTTTCTCTTTCCCATTTGACCCTAACCCCACATTAAAGTTTTGATAACTAAAATTAAGAAAAGTTAACAGAAAATAACAACAGAGAATTTTAGACATGGTGGGCATCGGTGATTTGAGTGGAATGACAGAGTTTAGTAATTCTTCTAATTCTTAAGATATTATGCATGATACGTTTAATTTCTTACGTAATATAACTTTATTAGCAGTGTTTCTTACTAAGATATTATGCTTAATAAGCGTTTTTCCAGGTAATAGTGGAACTTTGGGTTGTCATATAAGAATGAGAAATTTCCTGAGAGTTTATGATCATGTTTTGTTTTTATTTTCGGGTTAGTTTATGTGTTGAGTAATGGGCAGTGACAGAGCCATTATGAGGTCTTGGAAGCCTTGGAAATGGCTCTAGAGGTCCTACAGGTTTGGCAACTCATGTTGTGATAGTTTAAGTCCTCTTTTGTATCTGTTACTGAAGTTGTGATTTTAGTTCAAGCTCTGGTATTGAGTATATGAGGATTTTGTTTAATCTAGTTACTCTTTCTTTGTTTTATGTTTATTTGTGGTTACTTTAGCCATCTTTATTACTGGTGATAGCTCACCTCATTCCTTAACCATGTGGTTGGGGGTTCGATCTCCGCCCATGGGAATGGAGCACATTTCGTGGCCAGCTGTTTACCTCCTTTGGAGAGCTCCCGCGGCGAAAGGGATTAGTCACTACTGTTGGCGGTGGACACCCTTGGATCTCATCCAAAAAAAAAAAGAAAAAAAAATACTGAAAATGGAGTGTAAGTTGAAAAATTAACTATAAAAAAAAAGAAAAAAATATAAAAGTAAAGTAAAAAGAAATTAATGAAAGAAATTAATGTAGAATAAAGGTCGAATAGAAAAAAAAGAAAAAAAAAAGAAAAAAAAGACATAAAAAGTAGGCTTTTTATCACAAATGGTCCTTCACGTTTATGAAATTATCACGAATGGTCCTTGAGGTTTTTTTGTGACACTAATAGTCCTTCACGTTTGGACTTTTTATCACAAATGGTCCATGCCGTCAGAAACTCTGTTAAGTGTATGAGGTGGAAGATAAGTGGAACCCACATGTCCAATCACAATCTCTAGCCAATAAAATGCTGCCAGCTGTCAATAATTTTTTATTTCCTTTCCCTCCCCTCTTCCCCTCTCCCTGTCGCACAATCCTCATCCTTGATTGTTTTTTTTTTTTGGTAATAGCAAGTGAGCAACCACTCCGAGTCGTAGACCTGAACGGATTTGACTCTCCCCAGGGGGTGTTTTTCACAAGGTGGGATTCGAACGCTGGACCTCACTGAAGCCAGCTAACATTCGCCCACTTGCAGGCCTAGCCAGGATATCCACTAGACCAAACCCCTTGGGTATCCTTGATTGTTTTTGTTCCCTTTGTTCTCGTCTGAACTTTCAACCTCCTCCCCCTTTAAATTCTCTCTCTCCTCCGTCCAGACCAAGCTCTTCTCCCTCCTCAGCAATACCTCTGCCACTCTTCTCTTTTTTTATGGAATACAAATTTGGGTTGTAAAACCCAAAGCATTTTGTAGCCCAAAAACAAAAACCCCAAGCTTAAAAGTAAAATACAAAATACTATCTGTCAAACTGTTGCTCCTGCATTTTGATTGTGTTGGCCATCCCTGTTTTTGGGGCTTTTGTTTGTAATTTCTTCTTTTCGTATAAATTTAAAAAAAAGTATCCCTTCCCCCAAATAGTTCTCTCCTCATATTTCTTATGTCTGTATTTTTTTTTGTTCAGTTTGATGGGTAATGATTCACTCTTGAAATTGGTTTTGTTTTTGTGGCTTTTGTCCCCATTCTCAATTAGCTGAGAGTTCACCTACCATTGAAATTTTACAATTTATCAGCCCTGTGAGTTGGAAGAGAGACTTAAGAATTGAGATTAGAAAGGGAGGGGAGTGTTGAGGTTTTGGACCAGAAAAAAAAAAACCGTGGGTTGCAGGCCAGGGATTTTTATTATTAAAAAATATTTTTTTTATTTATTTAATCCACATGTCACAATGTGATTGGACATGTGGGCTCCACTTATTTTCCACATCATACACTTAACAGAATTTCTGACGGCAGGGACCATTTGTGATAAAAAGTCCAAACGTGAAGGACTATTAGTGTCACAAAAAAACCTCAAGGACCATTCGTGATAATTTCGTAAACGTGAAGGACCATTTGTGATAAAAAGCCTAAAAAGTATTAAAAAGCAAAGAGAGTGTAATAACAGTTGAGTAAATTTCTATTGTTCTGATTAGCAATATATATATTTTTCCTAGTGTTCTGATTAGCATTTGTAAGATCTATCACCAAGGTGCACCAACCCACACCATAACATAAAAAAGTTCGAAAATCCGAGGGCGCTACCGAAGCCACTCTCTCTTCTATTCCACATCGAGACTCTTTCTTTCATAAACTCCTCGACTCGGTACGATCTCTGACTCAGTGGGCCAAACTCAGTCCTTGCAAATCCAACTCCAAGCTTTATACTTTTGTCTCTGCAACTACACAGCGTTGTTCTACTTAACCTAGGTTTCAAAGTTCCAACACCATCAATTTAGCTTCGCTTCGTCAACCAACCACTTAAAAGTTACAACATCTCTCTTCCACTCTTGAGAAAGGGGTCACGGTGATTCTGAAAATTTCTGGCCAATGGTTTCTTGGCGTTTTTGTTTTTTGTTTTTGAAGTGCTGGGCTGTATGAAAAAGGTGGAATAGAAGTTATGTTTTGTTAGGGTTTTGAGTTTGTCGTTAATTTGGGGATTTCCCTAAATCGTCACAATTCAGGTTCAGGCTACGATTGGAAGTTCTTGGGTTTTGTTCTTCAATTTGATAGACTGTTGTCTGAAATTTAGGGTTTCAATGGTGTGTCATGTAAATTTGTTGACTTTCAAGAGTTTTTCCTTGATTTGATGTTTTGGTATGGTGGAAGCTTAACTCTCCGCGGGCTCGTTAGTGGCTCGAAAATTTCGCGTTCACCCCAAGTTAACTTACTTTTTGGAAGATTGCTGTATGAAATCTAAGGTCTCTGTGGGGAATTAAGGTGTGAAAAATACGGGGAAATGTTTTATTCTCAGTTTATATTGGCGAAGAAAGGCCCGCTTGGAACGATATGGATAGCGGCACATTTGGAGCGCAAACTTCGAAAGAATCAGGTTGCCGACACCGATATTGGCGTCTCTGTAGGTAAATTCTGATACCATGTTTTTATGATTCGTTTCTCTAGAAAATATAGGAAAATAAAATCAGTAAATTTTAAGCTTAAATTGTGATACTGTGTTTTATTAGTGGAAAAATTGCCTAAAATCCAGAATAATTGGGGAAGGCTGAGTCAAGTTGAAAAGGAGAAACATTTGTTCATCTTTCCTGTAAGCTAAAAGAAACAGAAATACAAGTACCACAACAGTGAACAAGCAGTCCACCGAATGTACAGATAGAACCTATGCACAGCTGCCTATACAAAGATTACAAAATCGTTAACCCAGTGAAAATATAGTATCTTTAGTAATAGCCCAGAAAATTTGGAGGATGATAAAGCCCAGAATGATTCCTCCTACAATTATTGTTATTATTTTTAAAATCCTCATATTCTGTTCAATTTCTATCCAAAGCACCTCAAAGTAGCCAGCAAACTACATTCCATGAATTGCCATATTCCTTTCCCCCACCAAAAGCACAATGCTTCTCATATAACAATGAAATCCATGAATCTGGAGTCACCTGCAACAACTCTACTTCCCTAAACAGCTTATGCCAACGCAGTAAAGTAAAAGAGCAATGAAGAAAAATGTTGTCAATAATCTTGCTTTTTTTTCTTCCTTGCATATAATACACTGGGGGAATATAAACAAAAAAATACGCATTATTTTTTGCATAATGTCACAGGTATTTAGGCACTTTAACCTTACAAATCATGGGAATTAACTTTGCTGACATAAGACTTGCACATAAAAGACCCCAATGACTCAACTCAAGTTTCCAAAACCTTCTCTTTGATCTACAAGATTGTAAGGAGACATTTTTGGTAAAAGGGATCCCAATTTATATGAAATGTAAGATTTCAACCCATGGAAAAGAGAAACTACCATATATTTCCAAGGGATGCATTATGAGAATACCATAATCTATGAAGACGAGGAAATGATTTGCACAACTCAATATTAGGAAATATCAACTCATGCCCTCTGAAATGACTTTCCAATGACAACAACTCGGATTGTCTTTTCTTGTTGAATGAGAATTTTATAGTATTGGTGGTGGTAATATGGGGTTGTCTGGTGATGGGTATTATTTGGGCTATATGGTCAGAAAAAAATCAGCGTATCTTTGAAGATCTTAGGGGGATGGAAGCAGAGGGGGTTTGGGAGAAGGTCAAGCACTGGGCTTCTGTATTTCCTATATTTAGGAGTATAGCTCTATCCGACATTATTCTAGTTTGGAAAGCTGCAGCCGCCTGACGCACTCCCAAGTGGCAGATCCAGCATTCCTCCACCGATTTTGGTCATTTTAGACAAACTTGATGAATGATTAAAGTGTTCTTATCTGAACATTTCCTTCCTTTTCCTATGATTCTGTCCCCTGTGTTTTCTAGATCTGTCTATCTTTTTATATCTTTCTACTTTCTAAACTTGAATCTTGTTTTTCTCTTTAATTCCCCTGTTTCTCTAAATCCCCAATACTGGTTCTACAATCAGAACCCTTTCCCACAAGTGGTACAGCTCCTCCCCTGTCCATCCAAACGACCTAGAAGACAGCCATCACAGCACATCCTCCCAGCAACAATCCCCCTTATTTCCTCCAAAAAACCTAGCCCTCATTTCTTGCAAGAGTGAGGTACAATCTCACATTCACCAAATGATGTTTTTCTCCTTCTCCATAGCCTCCCACCAAAAATTTCTACTTAGTTTCTCCAACCTCTTTGCCACCTTACTTGGAGTTCTTAGGAGAGATAGATAATAAGCTGGAAGATTTCTGAAAACTGATTGAACTAATGTGGGCCTACCTCTTCCAGATAATTACACTCTTTTCACCCTTACAGTCTATTATACAATTTCTCCAAGAAAAAAAGAAAAGAAATTAGGAGGATGCAAATTTCCACCTAGGTTGTAGATTAGGTATGATAATTAATTTTATTACCTTGTAGATCCAATTGTGAAATATATAATATTTATTGCTCTAATTAAGTTTATTGAGCTACCTAACAGAGCATGGAACTTTTTTCTTTAAAGATTGTAGTTTCTATGTTCATAAGCTTTTTAATGCTTCCCACTCCCCAGTGGCCAGTGGATATTCTTTTTTGGAAGTCGATAATTTATTAAAAAATCGAGGGGGGCAGAAACCCATGTAGACAAGAAAAGTTTGGCATCAGCACCATGCTCCTGTTAATTCTTCTTTTGTTGTCAATATCCATTCAAAGAAAACTCTTTAGTTCCTTTTTAGGTAGTTCCAGTAGAGTCAATTGTTTGGCCAGGGATTATTCCTTAAACCCGTGATATCAGTTCTTTTTGTTGAGTTTCTAGATTTCTGAATACTTAACCCCCTGATTATTTTTTTGGGTTAGCACTTGGGGCTAATAGGTAGTATTATTTTATTTCCCAATCTCAGTAATATAAGTTTTTGCTCTGTTTTTATTATTGTTTCTTTTTGTCAAATTCATCTATCCACTTATCAATTTCCATGGTCTATCTTTCTATACAGATTCTATTCTTTTTCCAGAAGTTCCGATTGCTCTTCGGTTGTCCAGCCATCTTCTGCTTGGTGTGGTGAGGATATATTCTAGAAAGGTCAATTACCTGTTTGATGATTGCAGTGAGGCTTTGCTTAAGATAAAGCAAGCTTTTCGCTCCACTGCAGTTGATTTACCTCCAGAAGAATCTACTGCTCCATATCATTCCATCACCTTGCCTGAGACTTTTGATCTTGATGATTTTGAGCTACCAGATAATGAAATTTTTCAGGGGTTAGTATGTTCGATTTGTATAGAACGAACGCTTTAGGTGTTGAGTGCTGGATATTGTATTTGTTTATATATTAACATTCAGTTATCTTGCAGTAATTATGTTGATCATCATGTCAGTACAAGGGAGCAAATAACTCTCCAGGATACAATGGAGGGTGTGGTATACTCGACATCTCAGTTTGGATTGGACGGTTAGTACTCATTAATTCATAGTGATGACATGATGGTACATTGAATTAAATTTGATGGTTAGGATAAAACTTAACGGTGATTATGTACCAAGTAAACTTAAATTCCAATATTTCATGGTTTGTTTTCAGAGCGGTTTGGTGATGGCGATACTTCTCAAATTGGTCTGGACTTTGATGAGGTAATTTTTATTTTATTTTTGTAATTTAATAGAGTAGAGAGTTACCAGTTGCTTTTTTCCTTGCTCAGATGGAACTTGTCAATTTTTTTTCTCTTTATGCATGGTTCCTTCAATTCCTGTTGATGATGTGTACATATGGCTGGGCATTGCAATTACTCATTTGTTATTAGGGTTTGGCTAATTTATTGTTCTAGGGTTTGGGATTGCAGAAGAAAGGATTCATGGCTTGTATTTATATTCAACTCCCAAATGAGTTTTTCCCTATGAGAAATGTTGTTGTTGGATGAAGATTAAAGAATGGCTATATGTCCTACTGTGTCACTCACCGACTAAAAGTAAAGCATTCTCAAAATGCTTAAAGTTGGTAGGATTTGCTAGAGATGTGCAAGCTCTCATTTTTTCACATGGCTGTTGGGACAAAGTAAGAAGTGGGCCTGTGGGTTCTTAGTGGTTGGTATTTATGATAAAATATAAGTTATAATCGGTTCATAAAATTGAACGTGTCCAAAGTACTAGTGTCTTTTCTGAATAATCTTGGAATGATTTTCAATTCCTGGTTTCATCAATTTTCAATTTTATTTTATCTTTTTATCTTTTGGTGTTAATGTGTTGCTTACGCAAGAATCGGCCTAACTATTGTCTAATATTTGTTATTTACCTTGTTCCTGGTCGGTTGTTTTCTGTAGGTTGTGGGTAAGTTTTTGTGGATTACTGGTCCACATTGATTGTACTTCCTTTTTATACCTCTTAATATAATTGTTATGTTTGCCTACAATAGAAAAACTATTGTCTTATATTTATATATGTGTGTGTGTGTCGCTTGTAGATGTTCTAATTGTTTTTGAATGATTGAAAACAGGACCTATTCTTAGGCAAGGTTGCAGCTCAAGGGACTGATGGAATTTCAGGGTAACCTCTCTATATCTCTATGGTGTTAAACATGGGTTACTATTCTGATTCTCTCACACATTGTTTCACAATGAGGATTTTAGAAGTTAGAATTAGAACGACTCAACTTCTTTGGTTGATGGTTTAGACTCTTTGCATCTATAACACCTCTTTTCCAGTAAACAAAGAAGTGTTTCACCCATATTCTGTCTGACCACCATATCCTTGAACATAAGCTATTTATGAAAAAGTCATTACCATGGGTTTGGATAAGGTAATTGAAACTTGAAGGTGGCAACGAATGTTAAAATGATGTTAGGATTTGTAGATTTTTCCTGTTTAGCTCCATTTATCATTATCGAATTTAAGGGTAAAATTTGTAGTTGATCTGTTTGGAATCTGGATGCGTTAAACTGTAAATAGGAGTTTTAGCGGCGGTGGTGGTGATTTGTGATTTTAATTTGCAAGTGGGATGCATGTTTTTCCTGTCGCAAAGTTGCAGAACAAGACTATGAGTGGTCTGCCTGTTTTCTATTTTATGCTATACTTGGTTGTTTCGTTTCCGCAATGCTTTGACATTTTTTTTTTCATGTTGAAGAGGTTGTTACCTGTTAGGCTGTGGTTGGGTGGTATTTTTATTTATTATTTTTTTCTTCATCCATGGAATCACTTAGAACACTCTGAATTTTCTAATCTATCCTATTCATTTTCTATTATCACAGTGGTGATCTGCAGGCTTTGGTCCAATCTACAACACCTCCGGAAAAGCATGAAATTTATGAGGGGATACCTGGAACTTCAGAAACCATGCAAATGAATGGGATTGGAAACGAGGTTTATTAATACTACCCCAAAACACCCTTTTTTCTGTTTTGTCCTAATTTATTGTCGTTTCTTGTGTGTAAGCATGGTTCTATTCTATTCTTTCGTTGTTAAGGGGTGGAGGGAGGTGTGATTTATGTGCCAACCTGTATAATACAATCTTGCCTCAGTGATGAATATTTTTATCCCTTTGGAACAGAATGAAGTCCTAGCTGCAAGTACTGAAAATGTCACATATGCTCAGGCTCCATCAACTCCTGGACTATTTGAAGAGCCAAACCTGTCTGGTGTTCAGGAACCTATGGCGTGCAATGATCAGTTGGATTTGGAAGACCATAATTTATCAAACTTAGCAGCAATTCGCAGCCCAGAAAATATTTGTAGTGTGCCAGGTCCGCGTTGTGGGGATGATAGTACAATGGTTTTGAATGAGGAGAACGGCTACCAGTTGGGCGATATGGAGATCAAGCAAGCAAAGCCACATGAGCATGAGCAAATTAAACCCATTTCTCCAGTATTAGAATGTGCAAATGGGACAGTTGGCGCTTTGGATTGTCCAAACAGGGTGGAAGATATATATAATGGTATTGTAATAAACAATGAACCTGCTATGCTCTTCCTAGATCAAAAGGATGCACAAAGTGTAGAACCTGCAGTAGTTAGGTTGGATGAAACTGTTGCATCTCCTAGCTGCTCCCAGGTCACATATGAATTAGAGGACCCTGCTCGTAAGATTTGTTCAAATAGTTCCTGTGCGAGAGTGTCAGAGGATTATTTGGAGGACCAACAGACATCTTTAAAGCCTGAAATGCAGAATGACGTTGAAATTGCTAATAATATGGGAGAATCATGCACACTTAACATTAAAGATTCTTTAAATCCTGTTACTCATGAGGAGATGTCACTTGCTGAAGTGCCTGTACTCCGGGCATGCAACTCCGTCCCGAATCATCGTAATATGCTATCTCCTGCAAATATTTCAGAAATTCCTGGTAACTTACCTTTAGAGGTTGTTGGGCCAAGTTCTTTGGACAATGCAACATCTTTTGACAATCAATTTGAGAATTTGGATAGGTCTGCCACTTCTGACTTGCCTGCACCTGAAAAATTGCTCTCTGTACCAGAGGGGTTCACTTCGAAACCAAGTGATTTTCTAATGGAATCTACGCCTGACAAAGAAATCATAGGTGGGGATGTTGGTGATGATACTGGGATCAAACTCATCTCAGGGAAAAAACGTAGTTCCACAGAAAGTACTATGACAGTGCAGAGTTTAAATTCAGTTGAATCATTTGGAGAGGCCCGAGGAAAGAGAACTGCAGAATCCATCCCTGATGATGATGATTTATTGTCTTCTATTTTAGGTATCTAAATGGATCTTTCTTCATGCCTTCAGAATATTCTACATGCCAATTTGTGTTATGACCGGTCAAATGAGTTGATAGATCATTGTGACAACTTTCTTTCTCTTTTCCCTGGATCTTCATTTGGAAGAATATTCTTACGCTTATATGATTATGACTGAACTGTAATTCTTGTTGTTTCAGTTGGAAGACGATCTTCAGTTTTAAAAATGAAACCCACTCCACTTGCACCTGACATAATATGCGCAAAACGCTCCCGGATTGCTGTTCGCAGTACTGCCTCAAAGAGGAAAGTGCTAATGGATGATACAATGGTCTTGCATGGCGAGTATGTGACAGTTTCCATATATCTACATTGTTTGAATTCATATATCTCCCAACTAATTTTGACCAATCTCATCTTTGGTTCATAGACCATTCTGTTGTAATTTTATTTTATTTAACAGAACAAAAGTGTCTTATATTGAAGAATATTTGCTGCTTGTTTTAAGACCTCTATGATATAAAATGCCTTTACTACTAAGTTTGTATAAATTGAGTCTTTTATCCGTGTACGTCAATGCAATGTTGATCTCTTAATGATCTACTTGTTTCATGG
The DNA here is from genome assembly GCF_965620075.1 of Prunus avium. Classification (NCBI taxonomy): domain Eukaryota; kingdom Viridiplantae; phylum Streptophyta; class Magnoliopsida; order Rosales; family Rosaceae; genus Prunus; species Prunus avium. Next base: position 57,618 of record NC_142289.1, on the reverse strand, counting down.
TCTTAAGTCGTCAACATGACTTGACATAGAAGCCTATGGTTGGGCTCTTTGTCAACCAGCATGTTCCCATGGGAAATTTGACATTTTGTTCCTTAGAAGTATAGCGGCGGTATGTTTATCTTAGTAGAGTGCTTCTTGGCTGAGTGGTAGTTTTCCTTTAAATGCTCAGCGGGCTCTGAGATAAGATAATCATATTAAGCATCTTAATAGTATATGTTGTTGCATGCTAGATTCTCTCTCTCTCTTTAGACACTAACTACTTGCCTTCTGGTCTTCTGAAGTACAATACGCCAGCAGTTGACGAATACTGAAGACATACGTCGTGTGAGAAAGAAGGCTCCTTGTACTCGCCCAGAAATTTCAATGATTCAAAGACAATTTTTGGAAGATGATATTTTCACTGTACCTGTACTTACTGGTAAGTTGGTGATACCAGAGATTAATCTAATATGCACACATGTAATTAGACGTACACATATACAATCACTATGTATCACTTATTGGTTTATTTTGGGAGACTGGTAGCTCTATGAATGATTGCTGTTCTTGACAAATCTTTACAAGCCACCTGAATTAGTTTTGATGTCTAACAGGCATGTCAGTGGAACTAATATTTCTGCACACAGAAACATTTGATCTAAGTAGAACCAGGGTTTCTGAAAATGATCAAGACAGTGCTTCGGCGGAGTTACTGAAGGATGTAGAGGCTTATGCCAGGCTAAATGTAAGTAAAGAAATTGAACCCGTTAGAAGCACTGAACCTGTAAAAGTGACAGATGATCTGGAAGCACAACCTGCTGGTGTTCCTATTGAGAACAAAAACCAGGAGGCTGAAGATCATAATCGAAGATCTCAGGATACTGATGCTCAAGAGCAGGGGATTACTGACCTAGAAGAATTTAATACTTGCAAACATCAACCCTCCGGGGAGATAGCTGAAATGGAAATTGAAAAAGAGATTTTTGAAGTTGCTGATCCTGTTTTAGGAGATGTTAACAATGTGTCAACTGATGTTAATGTCCAGTCAAGGCTTATGGATAAAAAAACTGATGATGAAGATGCGTCACTGCAGATGGACGCATTATGCATGTCACCAGGTAAGAAGTTGGATGCTCAACCCATGGAGGTGGATGCAAGTATTCAGAAAGGAGCTGATGCTATTGATGCTTTTGAGCATACTGTTGAAATCAGAGCAGATATTCAGATAGGATTTTCTGATCTCACTGACAACATAAATGCTACGCTTGCAACTGTATCTCTTGAAACTGAAGAATGCAAAAACCTTAGTTTTTCAAATGATCAACCAGTGGAAGAAATTGGAAATAATGAGCAACATATGGGGAATGAAACTGAGGTCCTGGATGCAAACTTTGGTTGTGATGACAAGGACCCAAAGTCTAGTTGCATGCTTGGTGATAGAGACAACATTGCTCCCTTAAATGGTAAGGAAAGTCTAGGTTCTCCGGAGGCTGATCTACAGAGTGGCATTGAAGCAGAAGTCACCACAGAACACCCTGTAGAAGATTTTGGTGTGAGTTGCGAACATTATTTCTCTGAAATTCTGAAAGTTATTTTGCATGCCCACTTTGACAAGTATTTGCTGCATTCCCTTGCCATGCCAGGCAAAAAATAATTTCTCAGCCCTCTTTTTCATTTTATTGATTGCCATATTTCACTCCTGATTGCACAGGGGATTGCTTGATTTTATTATATGTTCAAAAATTGCATTCAGAGTTCTGCTTTTTTCTTAGTTTGATCTAAAGGCCCCTTTTATAAGTTTTATATGTGCTTTTAACTTCACTTTTTGGCTATATTGTGCAGCATTTTGAAGATGTAGTTTTGGGAAATGATACAGGTTAAGTTTCTCCTTCCTGCCTTGTTGATTTTTTCTCATTTATATCTTTCGGCCTGTCTTATTTCTACATTCCCTTCTCAGGACCTACTTTTATGAGGATTTTGTCTGCATGGACTATACACATAGCACACAAAACTATTTATGCATTATTATGATTGTACTCCTTGTACATTTTCGGCCCATTAAAGCTCCTTTGTCAACTCTATTGGACTAAAGCCTGGACTGGAAATAAATGCTACCGACCCACCTAGTGCCATGTTCTGTGCCTTACATATTTGTTGACTACATGCTTTTTTGTACTAGTGTTTCCACATTTATAATAAAAATACTCTTTTGCACTCACACTAATGTGCTGAGGTTCCTTTGAATAACACATTTTCATTCCTCTTTTCAGAATTTTTGAATGTAGATGATGATGATATAGTTGAAGATGTCGATGACATGCCTTGTGCTGAAGACACGCGTCTTCTTGAGAACAGTGGGTGGTCTTCCCGCACCAGGTGCGTGTGCTTCATATGGTCACTGCTAGGCTCAATGCATGCTGCTATTTTCGTTTTATTGCAAGTCAGTGGAGTTCTTTGCTGGTTTGCACGTATTTCCACTGAAGGTGGTACTGCAAGTTTGTGATTTGAAGCATTGCTACAATATGAAATAAATTGGATTTTTGTTTGAGTTAAGCCAGGGCTCCATACCTTGATTTAATGACTTTTAATAGGCAACTTCGGATATTTCCTTTCTGTCTGTCTGTCTGTCTGTCTGTCTGTCTCTAGCACTCTGAAGTCGTAGTTCCTAGATGATACATTTCTTTTTCCGAGAATGACTAGTGTATTTAAATTCAAAATTGATGAATGTTCTGTTGGGATATTTGATTTTGTCTATCGATATCATACATTGTGATATCACTTTTCTTTTATTAAAAACTAACTTGTGTTTTTCTTGTAGAGCCGTTGCCAAGTATCTCCAAACTTTATTCGATAAGGAAGCTGTTAACGGGAAAAGGGTTCTTGGCATGGATAGTCTGTTAAATGGTAAAACTCGTAAGGAAGCATCAAGGATGTTTTTTGAAACATTGGTAAGTCTTATAATCATCGTTATGTTCAGGTTTTCTTTTATCTTGGTAATCTCCTGTACTTTTGTCAGAGGATCAATTAGGATGTAAGTGTGTTTTGTAATATATCATTTATGTAGTACAATCTTGGGAACTCGATAAGCATGTACATGAAATTAGCAGAGCTAAAACAATACCTTTGAAGCTAGATTAGAGCAGCAATTATTATGACAATAGAATAGTTTTTCACTGCTATATGGGATCATTCAAGGATTGAAATTATAGTTTCTCTTGATAAATTCCTGAACTATTGGAATAGATGACATGTTTTATTGACAAGGTTTAAATAGAGCTTATGTGGATGTTTTTCTTGGTGTTTTTCTTGGTAACATAGAAATTGTTTGTCTTTTATATTGAAACTGGGATTGTCATAGTTGCAACACAAGGTCAAAGTTTTATGATCATGAGAAGCAGATGCAAGGGAGTATTGGATAATACTGTAGTTTAGAATCTATAAAAGACAGTAGAAATTGAAGTATTAGTAGTAGGGATTGGGCAAGCCTTTACTTTTCTGTAAAGAAATTAGAAAGGCTGATGATACTACAACTTTATTTTATTGTTTTATCTTTTATATAGGAATGATGGCACTTACTAACATTTGAACAGTTCATTAAGACAAAAATTGTGGTTCTGAAGCCAGAATAGCGCGTAGTATCATTAACCCGAAGATTGGTTACTTCTAGATTTCTATCCTAGGAGTATGAAGAGAAGATTTATTCCATGACAAAAGGAGGACAAGTATCAGCATACTCATCCATAAGCACCGATAATTAGTGGATGCAGATAAGACCTCAGCTTCTAGGCACTAGTGAGGAGGAAGCATTAATGAATTACCACAAGATGGTTTAGGAGGTCAATGCGTGACAATGAGAGATCTAAGATTGATGATGGGATGGATCTGAGGACAAGTTGATGTAGGTCAATAGGTGTTTTTGCAATTTTTCTTTATTTTAACCCTGGTTTGGTATAATTATATGTTCTTGTTCAAACTCTGTAAATGCTGAATAATCTGGTTTTCTCGTGGTTGTACTCACTGTTTTGCAGGTTCTTAAGACAAGGGATTACATCCATGTAGAACAGGCAAAGCCCTTTGACAACGTTAACATAAGGTCTCGAGTAAAGCTCATGAAATCAGACTTCTGATCTTACCTAGGGAAGGCAGATACTTGAAGAGGACTTTATAGTGTAGTCTGTATGATGCTCTACTGAGAATTGGGAATATTCTTTTCCTTCATTAGGTATTTTTCTTTATAAAAAAAAAAAAATTCTTTTTTTGTTATAAAAAAATTGATTCCTTTTCCCCTAGGCTAGGAATTAAGTTATCGTTTAGGTTGTGTAATTGGTAGTTTATCAGGGGGGGTTTAAGGAGGGACACGTGTATCATCTTGTTGATCGTGGCAACAAGGTTGTAATGTGGATCATATCTGTATGATGTATATATCTGTAAATTAGTATCATTTGCAATCGAAGATGCTAACTTTTAATATTCCAATAATGCAAGGGCTTTGATCTTTGCTATGTTGCACAAATGATGAGAGTAGAAACGGAATCATAAGATGGGAATATATTTTGAATTTAACGCTACATAAAATGTTTGTTTTCCTGGTGCTAATGACCATTTGCCACTTGACTGAAAAAAAAAAAAAAAGGTGGTCCATTTGCCCTAGTTTTCACTTTGTAGATATGAGTTAAAATGCCATGCTCTTCTTACCAGACTCTGACTTGGACGACACCCTCCATCATGATGCCAACTTCATGGTCAATTATTCCATGAAGGAACCTTACCCTTCAATGTCTTAGATAGTGTAGAATTATGCATGGGGTTGTATCTTTCTCTAAAATGGTGATACTTTGGTCCTTGGTCCCCTGGGGTGTATTATGACTGTAGGGTGGGTATGGTCGTGGGAGGAGGCGATCATACGAAACACGGTGGATATAGAGAGTAGCTGTGTGGGTGCGGCTCTGGCTGTCAATAGATGAGTAGATGAGCAGAGCTGGGGGGATTGGAGTGGCAGTGATAGATGAGTAGATAGGTGGGGGAATTGGTGGGGCGGGGGTAGACCTTTGTGTTCATAAGGTTGTGAACTAGACATTCTTATGACTATAACTCTGGTCATAAATTGTCAATGATAATACATTCAAATTCATTATGGAAGTCGGTAAGCCACATGAAAAAGGAGATAGAAGAGTTAGTCAACTCGATCATATGTTTCCAAGATGAATAAAGAACACAGACATATTCAGGGATAAAAAAGTCTTAGTACATACACTTCGGGGTGACTTACAAAAGCTCAAAACGAGTTCCAGAGGAGTCCATTGGTTTGAAACCAATTGAAGCAGCAAGCAGTTTAAGTTGGTACGTGAAAAGATAAAGTTCCTGGGCAGTCCCTCTCATGGATGGCAATTGTCAGCTAAATTTTCCATTATTGTTCCTTGCCATGTTTCCCTTCACCACCTTTAAAGAACCTCAAAAACCAGTAGGCTGAAGATTTTGGGTGCCTAGAGAGCTCATTCTTGTAGTCGATGTAAACTAAACCAAAACGCTTGGTATAGCCTTGAGCCCACTCAAAGTTATCCAGTAATGACCACGCAAAGTATCCCCTCACGTCTGCTCCATCCCTGTCCAGGAAAAATGTTACAGCATTGCTTTTTCTTGTTACCTTATAGGATTTCATAGTTCGCACACTGATGTTCACACAGTGGTAAAATATGAGTGCAAAATGAAAAAAAAAAATGAGTGCACACTCAAGATGAAGAAAACTTGATCAAGTGAAGCTATGTTGTGAGTTTTCAAATGTGTCATCTATGTCTAGTCTTTCTGATGCAGTAAATAGATCTTACAAGATCTTTGAGAGGAGAGAAACTCTCATGTAACGGGGATAACACTTTTTGAGAGATTCCTGGAAAAAATTACTAAGTCTGTCTCATTGTTATTATGTATTGGGAGTTTGTTTATTGGTTATTAATGTTCTATTGGGAGTCTAAAGAGTCTGTCTAGCTGTTATTAATGTTGCCTTGGGAACTAGTTGTTATTAATGTGGTATGGGAAAAAGGGGTCCTTCTGGAAAGGTCTAGGATAATTATTAAAGGGATCAGTCCTGTGGTCAGAGGACTCAACCTGGAATTTGTATGACTGGAGTAGTTCTCACTTAGCTGTACGGGCCTGTTTGGTACACCTTCTAGGCTTGGACTGGCTTGTACTAACTTTTTATCTCATGTTTGTTTTACTTGGTACTAATTTTAAGTGGGATTACTAGTACTGGTCCCACCAAAAACAACTCCTTAAGTGGTGTTACTGAAGCCCGTGTAGATAGGGGGGACAAATAGTCCCTTGTTATCGTCGAGCGCCTGCAACCGTTCCAAACCTCCCACCATCGCAGCCAGAATAAAAATAACTAGCAGAAAGAAGATGCATCTCATATTCTTGTATGTATAATATACATACCATCATGCTTCTTCATCAAATTTCTGGGAAACAACAAAAATATGACTAGAAACCTAACTCCAAGAACATTCAAACTTAGATCCATTCAAAACTCAGCCCCAAATCCAAAACTATAAAATTTGACTTCCATTCAAAACTCAGATGTTAAGAAAAACCACCATCTCAGCCATACGGTTCGATTGGCACCAATGGCAGACGACGAGGACTTCATAGCTCAGACTTAGGGTTGTAGGCGACAACAGCTTCGCGAGTTGAGGGAGAAAACAGAGAAGAAGGAGAAGACAAGTAAATGAGAGAAAAATTTCCAGCAAAAAAAAAGCACAGATAAAAAAAGACTAAGAATAAGAGGAGTAGGAGAGAGGATGGAGAAGACGGAGGAGGAAGACGAAGAAGAAAGAGATGCAGAGGGAAAAGAAAAGTTGAAAAAAAAAAAAAATAATAATTCTGCCCCTGTTTTTAAAATTTTTAAAAATAATAAAATTTAGTCCTAGTCCAAGCATACACACATGTAATCCAGCTTAAACCAAGCCAAGCCAATCCAAGACAGTCCCTAAGCAGAGTCCATGCCAAGACAGTCATGTGTAACAAACGAGGCTTAAGGGTTCAAGTCACACCTATTTGCTGGGCTACTTCATCTGTTTGGCTCTATGTCTATGCCCATTTACAGTTTCCACTAGAAAAATAGATAAGTTTACTGGTGAATTTAAATAGAGATTCGTGCCCTTTTCTACCAATTATATTGTTTTCTTGACATTTTGCATAGGGATTAGGTCCTCAAGGGAGGGAATTTCATAATATCCAAGGTTCTTCCATTAGTTACAAACCCGGCTTCCATTTGTGGAACATTTTCAATTTGATTGGATGACACCCGCGTGCGGGTGAGGAGGTCCAAGCCACCCAAGTCTCCTAGTAACCCATCTATGTAATAGAGCTTATTTGGGAGTGCTTTTGGAGCAGCGAAAAGCACTTTTAAATGGGTAAAAGCGCTTCTGTCTTTTAAAAATGGTGTTTGGCAAAAATTGCAAAAGCACTTTGGGTGAGATCCAAAAGCACTTGGAGTGGTTTTGGAAGAAGCACTTGAGAGGTGCTTCTTCTTAAAAGCGCTGCAGGACAAAAACACGAGAATCACTTGGCTCCCTTTAATGAAACTTTTAAAATGCCGAAAATACCCATATTTAATTTTCCTAAGTGCCAAAATACCCAATTTTTTTTTTCTCTCCTATTAAAACCAAAACACTACCCGTGAAGCCCAACAAACACCAAAACCTATCAGACGCCAAAACACCCCTAGAAACCTTTAAGCTTCTATTCCATCTCTCTCACACACACTCCTAACATAGTCTGCTTTGGTCGGCAATGAAGCTTCAGCCTCAACACCCTTTAGCAACACCCTTCTTCTTCTTTTGCCTTCACTTCTTGTTTCTATGTGTCTCTGAGAGAACCCACTTGAGCTTTTCACACAAACAGAGAAGTCGACCCTTTACAATTCACATCCACAAAGTCATAGCACACACCAACTCTCTAGATTTTTTGGACTTCATATTTCAGGGGAATTCCAAATATCACAAACTGTGAAGAAAAAACAATTGTACACATGCATATTTTCACAGCCTAACCCTATCTAGAAATTTGAATGAATCAAATGATTTTACTCTTTTCATTTTGAGGTATTTATAAGATGTACAAAGTATACAAAAAAGGTAAGTATACAAAGTCAACTATATTAAATAATAAACCCTAAACCTAATGTATCACGCCAACACTCACCCTCAAGTTGGTGCATAGATATTACACACGCCCAACTTGAATAGTGATGTATGGAAGTCTTTGCTAGAAACTGCAAGGGTCATCATGTCGGCTAGCTGGTCTGCTCTCTTGATGTGAGGCACAATAATTATGCCGTTCACAATATTATCCTTGATGAAATGTTTGTCAATCTTAATATGTTTGGTGTGTCATGTTGGATAGGAATATTACCAATTTTAATGGCTGCTGTATTATCACAATACAACACCTTTGGTTTCATAGGGCCAAATCCAAGTTCCTTCATTAGGATCTTCAACCAAATCAACTCTATCATAGCATGATGAAGGGCTCGATATTAAGCTTCTGCGCTAGACAAAGACACCACAATTTGTTTCTTGCTTCTCCCAAGTTACTAGATTGCCTCCTATGAATAACCAGATAAAGACTTCCTATCAAACTTATATCCTGCATAATCAGAGTCTATGTAACCCTCCATAATCAAGTTTCCATTCTTAGAGAACAAGATTCCTTTACCAAGAGATGACTTCAAATACTGAATTATACGGTCTACAACCTCCATATGCTGAATACTTGGGTTAGGCATGAACTGACTTACCACACTAATTGCATATGACAAATCATGTTTAGTGTGAGCCAAATATTTAATTTCCCAACCAGCCGTTGGTATCTCTCCTTGTTGGTACTTGGTCTGGATCAATTGTCAAATTGTGGTTCACCACTATTGGGGTGTCAACAGGTTCACATGCTAACTTGCCACTCTTGGCCATGAGATCTAGGCTGTATTTGCGTTGAGATAAAAATATCCCTTGCTTAGAACAAGATACTTCTATTCCTAAGAAATACTTGTGAGCTCCTAAATCCTTCATCTCGAACTCTTTAGCTAACTATGGAGTTCTTCAATCTCACGTGTATTGTTTAGTGTAACCACCATGTCATCCACATACACAATTAACATAGTAATCTTGTCACCACCACGCTTATGAACAGAATGTGGTCAACTTGAGATTGTTTGAACCCATAATCCTTCATAGATCGACTTAATCAGCCAAACCAAGCTCTTAGTGATTGTTTTAGATCACGAACAGAGTGTAGTCAACTTGAGATTGTTTGAACCCATAATCCTTCATAGATCGACTTAATCACCCAAACCAAGCTCTTAGTGATTGTTTTAGACTATGAAGTGCCTTAACTTACACACTTTTCCCTCCTTTGGTGCAAACCCTAAAGAAGGACCTTGTAGGTCTCCGTGTAAGGTGTTCTTAACGTCGAACTAGCGTAATGGCCAATCCAAGTTTGCGGCAAGGGGTAAGATTACCTAAATTGTGTTCATCTTGGCTACCAGAGCAAACATTTCCAAGTAGTCGACTCCATAAATTTGAGTATTAACCCTTTACCACAAGCCGTGCTTTGTACCTCTCAATTGATCCATATAGTTTATGCTTGACTGTAAACACCCATTTACGACCTACAGTCCTCTTCTCATCAGGAATATTAAGCATATCCCATGTACCATTTGCTTGGAGAGCCTTCATTTCCTTTACCATTGCAGATTTCCACTTTGAATCTTCTAGAGCTTCTCGAAAAGAGTTAGGAAGACACATAAGTCAAGTGAAGTGCAAAGGCTAGATGAGATTTAGAAAGACGATGATAGGACACAGTCAGAAATAGGGTAAACAAAATAGAGGAGAAAACAAAACGATATAGTTTATTCCTCACGCGGGATGTGCATCTCCGCTCTTGATCGTCACCAATTGGGTTCAAAGAAAGAGACTCGGAATTGTTAGGATTAACAGACAAAAGAGAAGGATTAGATGTTTGTACCTCAGATGGTGCTACTACAAACGCATGCTCACAGGAAGCCAATTGGCATAAAGGAGTGGTATCAAGAGAAGGGTTAGCTGCATAATCAACTTCATCAACTTCAGTAGATACAATATCAGTCGAAAATTTCTCTCTTTCGATACGTTTCGTAGACCATAGGAGCTGAAATAGAGGGATGAGGTTAGAGAACCTTGTAATTCTCATTTCCCTTTATAGCCGAAGGTGACTCCCCCTAAGGTTCAATGTCTGTTTGTAAATCTGCCCCACTCTGATTCAAGCCCAAAATCTCATCAACTAGTAACTCTGTCAAATAATCACTAAACTCCAAATGCACTAGATGCTCCCCATGAAGGGGAGAATTGGGGACATCCTGAGAAAAATAAGAAGTGTGTTCCTGAAACTCAACATCCATGCAGACAGTACTTGCTCATGGGAGGATGAAAACACTCGTAACCCTTTTGGGTAGAAGAGTAGCCCAAGAAAACACACTTGAGAGCCTGGGGATCCAATTTGTCAATGTGGATCGAGTGAATATGAACATAACAGACACATCCAAACACCTTAGGATCTAGGGAAAAGAGACTAGGGATCAAATGAAAGGTAAACAACATATGAAGTGAAGTTTGATAATCCAAGACACGAGAGGGCATCTGATTAATAAGAAAGGCAGCAACCATGATAGCATCGGTGTTGTTAGAGTGAGACCCATTGGGCAGACCCAAAAAACTTCAACATGGTATCGGAGCCAGGTTCGTACAAGCTAATGAAGCTTGTCACCAAGAAGGAGAAACAAGTCGGACTCTTAAAATTAAAATTAAAAAAAAGAAAAAAAGAAAAAAAAAAGGCCAACGACGCTTGAAAAGAGCCGACCTCTGAGTTTCAATTGCCGATGTGTGGATCTTCACGTGTGATTACACGTGAGGGGGAGTGTTGGAATCCCACATCGGTGGGGTGAAAGAAAACAAATGGGTTTAAATAGAATTACCTCACTCTAACTAATATCGAGGTAATTCTATTTAAACCCATTTGTTTTCTTTCACCCCACCGATGTGGGATTCCAACAGTAAGAATAGACATATTGGCAACAGAATTGGGTTTTGTGTTTAGGGTTAGAGGTAACAACACCAAAGTCAGTATACCCTTGATGAAGGTTTAGAAGGCTGCATCAACACAGAAGCAGGGTAAACAACCCTAGAGAGGTGTGGCGGCAGTAGAAATATGGAAGGAAAAATAGCGGCGACACAAGGGAAAAACCCTAGATATGTACAGCAGCAGTAGAGAGTTTTATGGTTTTTTTAGGATTTCAGATCGCAGTAGAGCCAATCAGATCGATTGCACCATCTAGAAATCTGAATGAATCGAATGATTTTATTCTTCTCATTCTGAGGTATTTATAAGATCTACAAAGTATAAAAAAAGTTAAGTATACAAAGTCAACTATATTAAATAATAAACCCTAAACCTAATAATAACGCCAACACCCTGTACATCAAGACAGATAATGCTGCCATGAACTCTGTCTGGTGATGGTAGAGCTGCTCCATGCAGTCTCTGAATGATATGCTAATGTATGGAATTTGTAAAGTCTGTTTTGTGTAGGACCTATACTACAATTTGACTGAACAATTAGTGCACCCACCATTACAAAGAAAGAATATGATAAAATGGACAAAATGAAGTCGACCTACCTTATTGCATTGGCAACTGATGAAAGGTATCTCTTAAAGTAACTAACTCTCAGTTTGTCATCTAGCATTTCATGAAGTGGGGAAGTGTCATCTTCATCATCCATACCTGTAATAGGGTTCGGAAAAAGAAAATTAAAAAAATCATAACGTAGAATAAGTGCAAACTCCTATGGTTTGTACCAACTTCTGACAAGGGTGCATTAAGTCATTTTCCAGATCAATAATCAGGAGTATTTTAATTATGACTTCATCTCCTGATTATATTTCGTTTATACAATAAGTAAATGCAGAAGGACAATATTAGCCAATCGTTAACCAAACAGGGACTGAATGTACTCCTTGGCTCCCAAGTGAGATTAAACTACAATTTAAATTCCAAATCAATTTTATTTTCCTAGGAAAGTCTCTCCATGCATACCATTCTCAGTAATATATATTGCTGGATTATTGTATCTCTGTGCTATGTAATTCAGAACTTTATGGATGCCCCAAGGAACAACATAAAGCCATTCTGATGCTGCCTGCAACACAAAATCTTTCAGAAGACTGGAAGCACCCTATAAGGCACATGTGTGCAGCACAGTAAGTGGAATGTGTGTGTATGAGAGAGTTCATACCTTCTCACCAATAGCCTCACCATCTTCCCATTCAGCTGATGATAAAGAGAGAACATTAAACAAGGATCGAGAAATTTTTTTGCTTTGAATATGAATGATGTGGTAGTTACAGAATTTTACCAATTCTCTCCATCTCTTGTGATTTATAAAAATTACCATCATCGGAGCTATCTCTTACATGAGCAATAAATCTTGATGTATAGTGATTCAGACCAACAAAGTCTAATGAGTTCTCAAGCAATTCCTTATCTTTCTCTGAGAATATGGGAAGCCGATCTCCAAGTCTTTCACGCATAGCTTTGGGGTATTCTCCATAATATATTGGATCTAAGAACCTGCTTTGGAATTAGTTGAGATGGATTCTAAACAATACTACAGGAGAGAAAACCATTTGATTTCATCTAACAAACTGCCTGGGTGGGCGGTGGGCAGAGCTGAACTCAAAGAAAGGTACTGAGAAAAACCCAGTTCAGTGAGAATTTTTTGCCTTTGAAAATGCTAAACTCATTTGACACCCATTCAACAGTGCGGCCCATCTGCTGTTTCATATGTTTCAGCATAGCTATTATATCTTACAAGGATTTAACCAGAATGTATATTTCAATATGATTTACTTCTAACCAAAAGCAGCAAGACAGCTATGTTACATTTCAAGTTGATGGGAATCCTAGGATAATCGGTATGAGTAGCATGATATATGAAAATGATGGATATGCTCAGTAGTTCTAAAGCTTCGAACACTGGAATTTTTTTTTCCTGGTCATTTATCACGGGCCTAGTCTCTCGGATTGAATAACTCACACTGACCAATGTAGGAAATATGGAAGATGGTTCTCCAAGTGATTAAAAAACAACATAAGTTCTTGAATGTACTTTCACCTTAGGGATGATTTAATCAAGCACATTAGTGTGTTGGTAATTTCAACATAGAAGATACTAAATTTTTTGTTAACAGTAGTTCTGTGACCAAATAGTAAATAATTAGGGAATAAGTAATTACCATCCAAGCTGAAAATCTAGGCGCCTAGCTGCAGCAATTTTGTCTTCAATTTTGTCTGAATTAGCCTCAGCCCATTCACAGTCGACGGTCAAGCCCACTTGTCCCCCTTGTTTGTCCTGAAAGGACAAAAAATAGCAGCAAGAGTAAGAACAAAATATTATAATTGGGGTGTGAAGTGGGGAAATGGCCACTGAAATACTTGGGGCTACCACTTGTTGGTAACCCATGGGAAAACTGTTTTTGGGATCCAGTAGTGGAATAGATGGAGAAAAGGCTGGAAGGAAGCTTTCCTTTCATGGGGAGGAAGGCTTACTTAATTCAATCTGCATTTAGCAGTTTACCCATTTATTACCTCTCGCTTATAGATTTCCATGAAAAATGGCAAAGAGGTTTGAGAATCAGTGAGGAACTTCTTGTGAGAAGGTTTCGAGGAAGGAAAAAGTGCATTTGATCAAGTGAGAAGTAGTGTTTAGAATCAAAGAGAAGAGAGGCTTAGGGGTGGGTGATTGGTGAGAAGAAATATGGGCTTACTTGGGAAATGGTGATATGGTTATTAAGTGCTGCTAACATGACAGTGGTTGTGATTCCAAGAGTGTGGTCAGTGGTTCGAGGTGTGTGCTGTCCATGGGATTCTTTATACATCCCATATCCTTGTCTTTTGGTCTTTCATAATGCTCCCATTGCTACAATGTGCCTAAATTCTTCTCCAATTAGTTGGGATTTTGGTTTGTGCAAAAACTTAAATGACTTGTGAAGGAAGTTGAGGTTCCACCCCAAAACCAATTGGCAATGGGAGGAGTAGCCCAACTCCTTATAAGCCCTTGCTAGGTTTCTCAACTTTCCAATGTGGGATATTCTTCACATTTTCACAACTTGAAATGGAGGAGCTTCTACGAAAATATCACATTAAGTTTCATCTAATCCCCACAGAAGGTGCTGGAAGTGGAGTCATCCTGGTTTTTCTCATGAGTCCCCACAGAAGGTGCTGCAAGGAAAAAAGTAAGTTCTGGGTAAAAGGAATGGTGCACGCAGGATTTCTTACTAGAATTAGGAAATCAGTTTTCCTTTGGTATCCTCAGTAATTTAGGATTAGGAAAGTAATCCAAAGTGATTTAGGATTAGGAAGGTAAGTTCTCTTTCCTTATTCTAAAAGGTTTTAGGAATCCTACCTATTCTCTATAAATAGGCTTGTTCGGAGTTCTGTTTTTGCAAGTAAGAAACACACAAGGGGTAGAGAGCCAGAAACAGTGATAGAGATATCTAAAGCTAGAGTTTGGGGATTAGCATAGGAATTTCAATAAGTTCTTGTAATCAAATTTTCTTCTCAAGTATGCTTTTTTACCTTTATGCTTTCCCATATGATGTCAATTCTACTTTAGAGTATATTTTGAAACTCATAAACGAATTATTTCAATTTCAGGTAAATGTATAAGCACTTCCTCCTAACAGAACATACCATCAACCCCGGCCCCCCTCCCCCACCCTGGAAAAAATATTGGCATATATAATCATTTCAAAATCTCAGGTAAGTCAGTTAAAGAAGAGTTACACACTGTTTCTTCAGTTCTTTAGCCGACTTCATGCACTTTCCCATAAGGTTCCACCTTCTCGTGATCCAAAGAATTAGTATATCAAGAACGGATTTACAACTCATACATTAGGAGGTTTATGCAAGGAGACACTAAAATTGACATTTCTCCTTGAACAGAAAAAAGATATATTAGTGAAATTCTTCTTCACAATCTAATCTTACACAAAAGGAAGCTACATAATTACTGAAATGCTGACTGATATATCAGTTTCCTTGTTAACAACATCTGGCCTATAATAAATTAAGTGATGAAGTCAATGACAAACCAGGACCTTCTTCAATAATAAAAAAAGTAACAAGGAGAAAGACACCATTATCTGTCATCTGGTCAAAGTATGAAAATCTCCAAGCGAAAGAGACCAAAAAAAGTAATTGAACAGTATACCTTATACTTGCTTCGGTATATGGAAACAGCTGCAGCATGGGCCAACAGTTGGTGGTGTGCAACCAAATATGGTTCTGTTGATGAACATTCATGTCTTCCAGGAGCAAATATCCCAATACCATAACCATTAACGGCAGTCTGAAGAGGCTCATTAATTGTAATCCAGTCCTTTACTCTATCACCAAAACTTGCAAAGCAAGTGTCAGCGTAGACTGAGAAGTAGTCTCTGCATTTTCACAAAATCTGATTGACTACGAGGACACTGTTTAACAATGACATAAATGTTTATAGAAAATTACTATAATTTCTATTTTCCTTGAAAGTAACGAAGGTTTTTATTGTGAACCAATTTTTGATTTCCCCTGTTGCTATTATTGATGCAGGCAAACTGCTGTATGATGATTTTCAGATTGCTACAACTTGTAGCCCATAACAGAACCTTTCAAATTAGCCATAAGACCCTGAATTTTCTTGCTGCCCAGAGTATTATAACCGAGTGTTTTTGTCTCCTCTTCTCTTGGCACTACCCTCTCAAATGATTAAGTCATTCTTTCTACGTGGTGCATCTTTCTTTTGTTTTTTTGATAAGAAGCATAAGATTTATTACGAGAAAACATAAGGAATACAAGAATCATGGGGACAAGTAGTCCATAAAACACCTAATACAGCAGAAGAAACACAAAAGCCCAATGAGAAAACCTAAACCAACAGACAGAGCACCATGCCAGAAAGCCCGCAGTACAAAACTCCCAACCAATCAAGAATAATCACACTAAAAGGAATATTCTTATTGGCACATCTATTGATCTTCATTGAATATAGTAACCACATTAGTCCTTTCTCTCTCATTTTATCCCCAACAGGTGCCACCTAACCTTCTTGCATATGAGTTAGTTACTATAAGCCACGTCATCTTCGCTTTTGGGATTCTTTTGACCCTCAATTTTCTGCACATCCACACTTGTATTTCTTCTTTTGTTATAATTGTATTCTCTCAGTACTCAGTTTTATACCCATTTTGATTGAATTTTTCTCCATGGACTCTAATTTTTAGCATTCACCCCTGCTCTGGTTTATCCAATCAAAGAAATATCATCTGCAAATAGCACACACCATAAAGCCTCATCCTAAAATTTAGTCACCCTGATATAAACACTAATCAGAAACTTGCTTTTCTCTCATGCAGTACAATAGTGATACAAAGACAATGCAGGGTTGGCCAAAAGAAAGAGCAATGCAGGGTTGGTCAATAAAAGTAACTCATCATTTTAGATATAGATTGAGCTCCAAAAGGTAGAGACCTATTTTCGCTTCTAGTGGATTGATTCATAATATTGTAAGCTTGATATACATTGTTGACCCATTCCTAACGACTTAGGATTCTGGGGCTAGTGGTCTGTCTAACATGGGACTAGAGTTTGGTTTGCAAGAGGTACTGAGTTCGATCTCCTTTCTCCACTTCATTGTTGGTTTGTAAGGTGGAGGGTGGAAATCCACCTATCTCTCTCTCTCTCTCTCTCTCTCTCTCTCTCTCTCTCTCTCTCTCTCTCAACATATTTCTAGCTCTCTACTTGTAGGATGGGGCTGCACATGGAGGGTGCATGCTTGATATATATATATCCTCAGTAGTCCATATTGTTCAAAGAGCATTCACCCAAAACTAGGATTAAAATTCTAGACATACACTCACTCAGAGGGAGATGAAAATACTTCAAAATGTATATAAGTTTGGAAATATTTACAAATGAAATGTAGCAAACTATTTCCTTCACAAGATCTTTAATTTCTATACGTTTGCAATTTTGACAAATGAAATGTAGCAAACTAATTTTTTCACAAGATTTTTTTACATAAAAACAACATGAGAAACTTATTTGATATCAAGGTATTGTCAAAAATAAAATAAAATAAAATAGATGATTAAATGATACATTACTTACACAATTTTCTTATTCAACCACCCTCCCATATTCTCATGAAGGTACAAGGGTAGATCCCAATGGTACAGTGTTACATAAGGCTGGATACCTGCAAGAACAAACTGTTGAATATGGTTCATCGATGCAACTAGAAGGAAATGAATGTAAGCAAATTCATACCCTTTTCAAGGAGATTGTTAATGATATTGTTATAGTAAGAAATCCCTTCTTCATTGGCTTTGGTTCCCAAACCATCTGCCAAAAAAAAAAAAAAAAAAAAAAAACCGAACCATAAGAAATATACAGTCATCATCAAAATTAAGCTGAGCCAAGAGAGAAAATGGAACATGCACATACAGTTAAAAAACTTTTTGAAGTCCCTGTCTGAATTCTGTGCTTGGGTATATCCACTTAGAACATGTCACATTGTAATCTCAAAATGTTTTTACCACTTTAAATAGACAACTCAGAAAACATTTTCCACAACTATCCTTCAGTTGTCTTGAAGAATCAATTATCAAATTGTCGTCAAAACATAATTGCAACATTGTCCATTCAAGCTTTCCAAATTGGTGACAGATCACTTCAATCTAGAAATTGTTTTAGACATGTCAATTTGTTGAGTATTTATTATATCCTATATACGCTAAGAAGAAGCAATCATACAAGTCGCCATTCAAGTCACATGCATTACTATATTTAAATCTAGAGATGACTTCCCCAGAGGCAGGATGTCAAGAAGAGTCAAATGACCAGATAAATGCTATTGTAAGAAGGAAATAATAGTGACAAAGTAATTCTTTTAAACATAAAACCATACAGAATCTAATTTGATTATATCCTACTCTTTTTACCATTAGAAAGAACTCCATGAAAGATACCAAAGGGTAGCATACCAGGGAATATTCGCGACCATGATATGGAAAAGCGATAAGCATCAAATCCCAACTTGGCAATGAGTTCAACATCTTCCTGTATAGCATTAAATGGTTTATGATTCATGTTAAATGAATGGCATGAATTGAAATCCCAACTTGCATAACTACATGATCAGAATGAAGGAATGGGTAAGTGTAAAGAATCTGATCATGTTATTCTAAGCCATTCCAAAAGGAAAAGACTACTAACAGACTAGGCCATAACCAAATGGATACATCTGTACTAATTCTTCCCCATCAACATAAATATGGAGAAAAGACATTGAAAACTTTGCAAATACTAACAGTTTTGGGAAGATAGCATTGATCTAGTGCAAAAAGACCAAAAAGAAAAAAAAAAAGATTTGACCATGGCTAAAATTATTATTACTAACCTTATACCGATGATATTGATCCACTGCAACGTCACCATTGCTTCCATCAATGATTGTCCCTAATGAATCCAGACAAACATAATAAATTTCATAACCAAAAACAGTATCAGATTTGACAATGTCAAGCAAAATTCTGGTCCTAGAAGATATTATCATAAGCTTGATGAAGAAAAGGTACCTTTTGAGTGAGAAAAGGCATCCCAAATACTAGGACCCCTACCGCCCTTGTTGCAGGCACCCTCAACCTACAAATAAACAAGAAGAAGAGAAAATTTCTTGAACTCTGAGCCTTTTGGAAGTATAAAATACAAGGTAATGCATTAGATTACTGAAAGGCACAAAAGGGAACAATGAATAGAAAAATAGAAGAAAAAAAACACTCTGTTATCAGTTATTTTCTTTTTTGTAAAATATGCTTGAAAATAGCCTGATACATTGTTATAATTGACATCTCTATCAAACGTGCAAACTTTCTTCTTAAAATTTACAATAAGGAAACTAACAAAGTACATCATTATGAAACCAAGTTGATATGAAAGCACATTATCAACATTAATAAGCAACTAGAAATATTTTCTTTACATTTATTTATTAGACAATACAGGAATGGGCCGAGGAGGGTAATTCAGATGCAGTAGATGCCGTTTGTCAAGGCCAAAGAAATTGTGTTGGACTGTACCAAATATGGAGTGTTGTGATAACTTTTCTCTTAATTTCTTCTGTTTTATTATTCGAGTACATAAGACAACAAAAATGTTTTTGCATTGAAGAAGCGTAAAATTCATCAGCCAAACCGTTGCATTAAAAAGTGACAAAACCCAAACATGTATAATTTTAGAACAAGAAAAGAATCTCAAGAACATGCAACAAGAACTGAAGATGGCCAAATTTGTAATTATAAAGAATAAAATATAAAATTAAAACTATTCATTGACCAATTTCCGGAAAGAACTCAAATGTATCAGAATCAGTAGCTAACAGAAGGAACCCGGAAAAGAAAATAACTCCTCTGTTCTACAACAATTTTATGAAAAGAAAAGTGGTCAATACAATAGAATACAGAAAAGCGGAGTTCACCCTTTTGGTCTAGTAGTATTCCCTATTTTGAATCCTCTCCCAAAAAAAAAAAAAAAAAAAAAAAACCCTATACGTACGCAATGTAGAAGGAAATAAGTCCCAGATCATACTTCGTAACAAATGAATTTAATCAATTAAAACTGAAGTGCAGCTAACCTGATATGCAGAAGTGGCAACACCAAAGACGAATTTGGGAGGGAAGTCACTGCGAGAGACTTCATCAGCTTCTTCATATTCCTTCAAGAAGTCCTTCTTGGCCATTCCTACTTGTGGTTGCCAACAAATAAGGAAAGCACTTGCTTTATAGTGGGTCTGAGTCTGTTCTCTCTGAAAAGTTTGGTGAATCACACCCGGACCGAATAGAAGGCAAAAAATTATTGTTGTTCCCTATAAAGTTTGGTGAAGAGGATGATGGTTGCAAGGGCACTTGTTGTGAGTATGTCATTGGTAGATTGGCCCTTCCTTGATTTATATCACTTACCACATAAGATAAAAACCACAAACAACATATATTACTTTGCAGATCTTTTCTACCATTTTGAATCCTCAATCTCTAATTTGAATCACGATATTTTTTCCAATCAAATTGTCCACTTCTAGCACTTGTATCAGCCAACCCTAGCTCACTGTACGGACTGGGTTAGCTGAACCGGTAAAATCTTGTTTTTGCAGATCTTTTCTACCCTTTTGAATCCTCAATCTCTAATTTTAATCCTGATATTTTTCCCAATCAAATTGACCACTACTAGCACTTGTATCAGCCAACCCTAACTCACTGTACGGACTGGGTTAGCTGAACCGGTTCAGTCTTTTTTTTGTAGATCTTTTCTACCCATTTGAATCCTCATTATCTAATTTGAATCCTGATATTTTTTCCAATCAAATTGATCACTACTAGCACTTGTATAAGCCAACCCTAGCACACTGTACGGACTGGGTTAGCTGAACTGGTTCAGTCTTATTTTTGCAGATCTTTTCTACCCTTTTGAATCCTCAATCTCTAATTTGAATTCTCATCTTTTTTCCAATGAAATTGACCACACGTAGCCATTGAATCGGCCAACCCTAGCACATTGTATGGACTGTATTAGTTGAACCGGTTCAGTTTCGGTTTTCTAGATCTTTTCTACCCTTTTGAATCCTCAATCTCTATTTTGAATCCTGATATTTTTTCCAATCAAATTGACCACTTCTAGCACTTGTATCAGCGAACCCGAGGTCACTGTACGGACTGAGTTAGCTGAAACGGTTCAGTCCTGTTTTTGCAGATCCTTTCTACCCATTTGAATCCTCAATCTCTAATTTGAATCCTGATATTGTTTCCAATCAAATTGACAACTTCCAGCACCTGTATCAGCCAACCCTAGCTCACTGTACGGATTGGGTTAGCTGAACCGGTTCAGTCTTGTTTTTGCAGATCTTTTCTACCCATTTGAATCCTCATTCTCTAAAACGAATCATGATATTTTTTCCAATCAAATTGACCACTACTAGCACTTGTATCAGCTAACCCTAACTCACTGTACGGGCTAGGTCAGCTGAACCGGTTCAGTCTTGTTTTTGCAGATCTTTTCTGCCCTGTTGAATCCTCAATCTCTAATTTGAATTCTCATCTTTTTTCCAATCAAATTGACCACTCGTAGCCGTTGGATCCGCCAACCTTAGCACACTGTACGGACGGGGTTTGATGAACTGGATCAGTTTTGTTTTTGTAGATCTTTTCTACCCTTTTGAATCCTCAATCTCTAATTTGAATTCTCATCTTTTTTTCAATCAAATTGACCTCTCGTAGCCCTTGAATCGGCCAACCCTAGTGCACTGTACGGACTGGGTGAGTTGACAGGTTCAGTTTTGTTTTTGCAGACCTTTTCTACCCTTTTGAATCCTCAATCTCTAATTTGAATCCTGATATTTTTTTCCAATTAAATTGACCACCTCTAGCACTTGTATCAGCCAACCCTAGCTCACTGTACTGACTGGGTTAGCTGAACCGGTTCAATCTTGTTTTTGCAGAATTTTTTTACCCATTTGAATCCTCATTCCCTAATTTGGATCCTGTTATTTTTTCCAATCAAATTGACCACTACTAGCACTTGTATCAGCCAACCCTAGGTCACTGTACGGATTAGGTTAGCTGAACCGGTTTAGTCTTGTTTTTGCAGATCTTTTCTACCCTTTTGAATCCTCAATCTGTAATTTGAATTCTCATCTTTTTTCCAATCACATTGACTACTCGTAGCCTTTGAATTGGCCAACCCTAGCACACTGTACGAACTGGGTGAGCTGAACTGGTTTGGTTTTGTTTTTGCAGATCTTTTCTACCCTTTTGAATCCTCAATCTCTAATTTGAATCACAATATTTTTTCCAATCAAATTGTCCACTTCTAGCACTTGTATCAGCCAACCCTAGCTCACTGTACAGACGAGGTTAGCTGAACCGGTTCAATCTTGTTCTTGTAGATCTTTTCTACCGTTTTTGAATCCTCAATCTCTAATTTTAATCCTGATATTTTTTCCAATCAAATTGACCTCTCGTAGCCTTTGAATCGGCCAACCCTAGCGCACTATAAGGACTGGGTTAGCTGAAACAGTTCAGTCTTGTTTTATCAGATCCTTTCTACCAATTTGAATCCTCAATCTCTAATTTGAATTCTAATATTGTTTCCAATCAAATTGACCACTTCCAGCACCTGTATCAGCCAACCCTAGCTCGCTGTACGGACTGGGTTAGCTGAACCGGTTCAGTCTTGTTTTTGTATATCTTTTCTACGCATTTGAATCCTCAATCTATAATTTGAATCCTGATATTTGTTCGAATCAAATTGGCCACAAATAGCACTTGTATCAGCCAACCCTACCTCACTGTACGGGCTGGGTTGGTCGAACCGTTTCAGTCTTATTTTTGCAGATCTTTCCCACCCTTTTCAATCCTCAATCTCTAATTTGAATCCTGACATTTTTTAGAATCAAATTGATTTCTCGTAGCCTTTGAATCGGCAGACCCTAGCGCACTGTACGGATTGGGTTAGCAGAATTGGTTCAGTTTTGTTTTGGAAGATCTTTTTTACCCTTTTGAATTCTTAATCTCTAATTTGAATTCTCATCTTTTTTCCAATCAAATTGACCTCTCGTAGCCTTTGAATCGGCCAACCCTAGCGCACTGTATGGATTGGGTTAGCTGAACCGTTTCTGGTTTGTTTTTGTAGATAGTTTCTACCATTTTGAATCCTCAATATCTAATTCGAAAATTGATATTTTTTCGAATCAAATTGACCACTTCTAGTACTTGTATCAGCCAACCCTAGCTCACTGTACGGAGTGGGTTAGCTGAACCGGTTCAGTCTTGTTTTTTAGATCTTTTCTACCCTTTTGAATCCTCAATCTCTAATTTAAATTCTCATCTTTTTTCCAATCAAATTGACATCTCGTAGCCCTTGGATCGGCCAACCATAGCGCACTGTACGGATTGGGTAAGCAGAACCGGTTCTGTTTAGTTTTTGCAGATCTTTTCTACCCTTTTGAATCCTCAGTATCTAATTTGAATCCTGATATTGTTCCCAATCAAATTGACCACTTATAGCGCTTATATCAGCCAACCCTAGCTCACTGTACGGACTGGGTTAGTTGAACCTGTTCAGTCTTGTTTTTGCAGATCTTTTCTGCCCATTCGAATCCTCATTCTCTAATACGAATCCTGATATTTTTTCCAATCAAATTGACCACTACTAGCACTTGTATCAGCCAACCCTAGCTCACTGTACGGACTAGGTTAGCTGAACCGGTTCAGTATTGTTTTTGCAGATCTTTTCTTCCCTTTTGATTCCTCAATCTCTAATTTGAATTCTCATCTTTTTTCCAATCACATTGACTACTCGTAGCCCTTGAATTGGCCAGCCCTAGCGCACTGTACGAACTGGGTGAGCTGAACAGGTTTAGTTTTGTCTTCGCAGAACTTTTCTACCATTTTGAATCCTCAATCTGAAATTTGAATCCTTATATTTTTTCCAATCAAATTGACCACTTCTAGCACTTGTATCAACCAACCCAAGCTCACTGTACGGACTGGGTTAGCTGAACCAGTTCAGTCTTGGTTTTGCACATCTTTTCAACTCATTTGAATAATCCATATCTAATTTGAATCCTGATATTTTTTCCAATCAAATTGACCACTACTAGCACTTGTATCAACCAACCCTAGCTCAATATACGGACTGGGTTTGCTGAACCGGTTCAGTCTTGTTTTTGTAGATCTTTTCTACCCATTTGAATCCTCATTCTCTAATACGAATCCAGATATTTGTTCCAATCATATTGACCACTACTAGAACTTGTATCAGCCAACCCTAGCTCACTATACGGACTGGGTTTGTTGAACCGGTTCAGTCTTGTTTTTGTATATCTTTTCTACCCATTTGAATCCTCAATCTATAATTTGAATCCTGATATTTGTTCGAATCAAATTGGCCACTAATAGCACTTGTATCAGCCAACCCTAGCTCACTGTACGGACTGGGTTAGCTGAATCGATTCAGTCTTGTTTTAGCAGATCTTTTCCACCCATTTGAATCCTGAATCTATAATTTGAATCCTGATATTTGTTCGAATCAAATTGGCCACTAATAGCACTTGTATTAGCCAACCCTAGCTCACTGTACGGACTGGGTTTGTTGAACCGGTTCAGTCTTGTTTTTGTATATCTTTTCTACCCATTTGAATCCTCAATCTATAATTTGAATCCTGATATTTGTTCGAATCAAATTGGCCACTAATAGCACTTGTATCAGCCAACCCTAGCTCACTGTACGGACTGGGTTAGCTGAATCGATTCAGTCTTGTTTTAGCAGATCTTTTCCACCCATTTGAATCCTGAATCTATAATTTGAATCCTGATATTTGTTCGAATCAAATTGGCCACTAATAGCACTTGTATTAGCCAACCCTAGCTCACTGTACGGACTGGGTTTGTTGAACCGGTTCAGTCTTGTTTTTGTATATCTTTTCTACCCATTTGAATCCTCAATCTATAATTTGAATCCTGATATTTGTTCGAATCAAATTGGCCACTAATAGCACTTGTATCAGCCAACCCTAGCTCACTGTACGGACTGGGTTAACTGAATCGATTCAGTCTTGTTTTAGCAGATCTTTTCCACCCATTTGAATCCTGAATCTATAATTTGAATCCTGATATTTGTTCGAATCAAATTGGCCACTAATAGCACTTGTATTAGCCAACCCTAGCTCACTGTACGGACTGGGTTAGCTGAATCGTTTCAGTCTCGTTTTTGCAGATCTTTTGTACCCATTTGAATCCTCAATCTCTAATTTGAATCCAGATATTTGTTCCAATCATATTGACCACTACTAGAACTTGTATCAGCCAACCCTAGCTCACTATACGGACTGGGTTTGTTGAACCGGTTCAGTCTTGTTTTTGTATATCTTTTCTACCCATTTGAATCCTCAATCTATAATTTGAATCCTGATATTTGTTCGAATCAAATTGGCCACTAATAGCACTTGTATCAGCCAACCCTAGCTCACTGTACGGACTGGGTTAGCTGAATCGATTCAGTTTTGTTTTAGCAGATCTTTTCCACCCATTTGAATCCTGAATCTATAATTTGAATCCTGATATTTGTTCGAATCAAATTGGCCACTAATAGCACTTGTATTAGCCAACCCTAGCTCACTGTACGGACTGGGTTAGCTGAATCGTTTCAGTCTCGTTTTTGCAGATCTTTTCTGCCCATTTGAATCATCACTCTCTTATACGAATCCTGATATTTTTTCCAATCAAATTGACCACTACTAGCACTTGTATCAGCCAACCCAAGCTCACTGTACGGACTGGGTTAGCTGAACTGGTTCAGTCTCATTTTTGCAGATCTTTTCGGCCCTTTTGAATCCTCAATCTCTAATTTGAATTCTCATCTTTTTTCCAATCAAATTGACCACTCATAGCCTTTGAATCGGCCAACCCTAGCACAATGTACGGACTGTATTAGCTGAACCGGTTCAGTTTCGGTTTTCTAGATCTTTTCTACCCTTTTGAATCCCCAATCTCTAATTTGAATCCTGATATTTTTTCCCATCAAATTGACCACTTCTAGCACTTGTATCAACCAAGCCTAGCTCTCTGTACGTATTGGGTTAGCTAAACCGGTGCAGTTTAGTTCTTGCAGATCTTTTCTATGCTTTTGAATCCTCAATCTCTACTTTGAATTCTCATCTTTTTTCCAATTAAATTCACCACTAGCGCACTGTACGGATTGGGTTAGCTGAACCGTTTCAGTTTTGTTTTCGTAGATCTTTTCGACCCGTTTGAATCCTCAATCTCTAATTTGAATCATTATATTTTTTGCAATCAAATTGACCACTTCTAACACTTGTATCAACCAACCCTAGCTCACTGTACGGGCTGGGTTGGTCGAACCGTTTCAGTATTATTTTTGCAGATCTTTCCCACCCTTTTCAATCCTCAATCTCTAATTTGAATCCTGACATTTTTTAGAATCAAATTGATTTCTCGTAGCCTTTGAATCGGCAGACCCTAGCGCACTGAACGGATTGGGTTAGCCGAACCGGTTCAGTTTTGTTTTGGTAGATCTTTTTTACCCTTTTGAATTCTTAATCTCTAATTTGAATTCTCATCTTTTTTCCAATCAAATTGACCTCTCGTAGCCTTTGAATCGGCCAACCCTAGCGCACTGTATGGATTGGGTTAGCTGAACCGTTTCAGTTTTGTTTTTGTAGATCGTTTCTTCCATTTTGAATCCTCAATCTCTAATTTGAATATTGATATTTTTTCCAATCAAATTGACCACTACTAGCACTTGTATCAGCCAACCCTAGCTCAATGTACGGACTAGGTTAGCTAAACCGGTTCAATATTGTTTTTGCAGATCTTTTCTCCCCTTTTGAATCCTCAATCTCTAATTTGAATTCTCATCTTTTTTCCAATCACATTGACTACTCGTAGCCCTTGAATTGGCCAGCCCTAGCGCACTGTACGGACTGGGTGAACTGAACAGGTTTAGTTTTGTTTTCGCAGAACTTTTCTACCATTTTGAATCCTCAATCTGAAATTTGAATCCTCATATTTTTTCCAATCAAATTGACCACTTCTAGCACTTGTATCATCCAACCCAAGCTCACTGTACGGACAGGGTTAGCTGAACCGGTTCAGTCTTGTTTTAGAAGATCTTTTCTACCCATTTGAATCCTCATTCTCTAAAACGAATCCCGATATTTTTTTCAATCAAATTGACCACTACTAGCACTTGTATCAGCCAACCCTAACTCACTGTATGAACTAGGTCAGCTGAACTGGTTCAGTCTTGTTTTTGCAGATCTTTTCTACCCTTTTGAATCCTCAATCTCTAATTTGAATCCTAATATTGTTTCCAATCAAATTTACCACTTCTAGCACCTGTATCAGCCAAATCAAGCTCACTGTACGGACTGGTTTAGCTGAACCGGTTCAGTCTTGTTTTTGCAGATCTTTTCTACCCATTTGAATCCTCAATCTCTAATTTGAATCCTGATATTTTTTCCAATCAAATTGACCACTACTAGCACTTGTATCAGCCAACCCTACCTCACTGTACGGACTGGGTTTGCTGAACCGGTTCAGTATTGTTTTTGTATATCTTTTCTACCCATTTGAATCCCCATTCTCTAATACGAATCCTGACATTTGTTCCAATCAAATTGACCACTACAAGCACTTGTATCAGCAAACCCTAGCTCACAGTACGGACTGGGTTTGCTGAACCGGTTCAGTCTTGTTTTAGCAGATCTTTTCCACCCATTTGAATCCTCAATCTCTAATTTGAATCCTGATATTGTTTCCAATCAAATTTACCACTTCTAGCACCTGTATCAGCCAACCCTAGCTCACTGTACGGACTAGGTTAGCTGAAACGGTTCAGTCTTGGTTTTGCAGATCTTTTCTACGCTTTTGAATCCTCAATCTCTAATTTGAAATCTCATCTTTTTTTCCAATCACATTGACTACTCGTAGCCTTTGAATTTGCCAATCCAAGCGCACTGTACAGATTGGGTGAGCTGAACTGGTTTAGTTTAGTTTTTGCAATTCTTTT
Source organism: Prunus avium (assembly GCF_965620075.1). NCBI lineage: Eukaryota > Viridiplantae > Streptophyta > Magnoliopsida > Rosales > Rosaceae > Prunus > Prunus avium. The sequence goes on along the minus strand of NC_142289.1, from coordinate 29,928 downwards.
CAAACCTTTTGAATCTTCAATCTCAAATTTGAATCATGACATTTTTTCCAATCAAATTGACCACTTCTAGCACTTGCATCATCCAACCCTAGCTCACGGTACGGACTGGGTTAGCTGAACCGGTTCAGTCTTGTTTTTGCAGATCTTTTCAACCATTTTGAATCCTCAAGCTCTAATCGGAATTCCCACCTTTTTTCCAATCAAATTGACCTTTCGTAGCCCTTGGATCGGCCAACCCTAACGCACTGTACAGACTAGGTTAGCTGAACCGGTTCAGTTTTGTTTTTGCAGATCTTTTCTACCCATTTGAATCCTCAATCTCTAATTTGAATCATGATATTTTTTCCAATCAAATTGACCACTACTAGCACTTGTATCAGCCAACCCTAGCTCACTGTACGGACTAGGTTAGCTGAACCGGTTCAGTATTGTTTTTGCAGATCTTTTCTTCCCTTTTGAATCCTCAATCTATAATTTGAATTCTCATCTTTTTTCGAATCACATTGACTACTCGTAGCCCTTGAATTGGCCAGCCCTAGCGCACTGTACGGACTGGGTGAGATGAACAGGTTTAGTTTTGTTTTCGCAGAACTTTTCTACCATTTTGAATCCTCAATCTGAAATTTGAATCCTCATATTTTTTCCAATCAAATTGACCACTTCTAGCACTTGTATCATCCAACCCAAGCTCACTGTACGGACTGGGTTAGCTTAACCGGTTCAGTCTTGGTTTTGCAGATCTTTTCTACCCATTTGAATCATCCATATCTAATTTGAATCTTGATATTTTTTCCAATCAAATTGACCACAACTAGCACTTGTATCAACCAACCCTAGCTCAATATACGGATTGGGTTTGCTGAACCGGTTCAGTCTTGTTTTTGTAGATCTTTTCTACCCATTTGAATCCTCATTCTCTAATACGAATCCTGATATTTGTTCCAATCAAATTGATCACTACTAGAACTTGTATCAGCAAACCCTAGCTCACTATACGGACTGGGTTGCTGAACCGGTTCAGTCTTATTTTTGTATATCTTTTCTACCCATTTGAATCCTCAATCTATAATTTGAATCCAGATATTTGTTCGAATCAAATTGGCCACCAATTGCACTTGTGTCAGCCAACCCTAGCTCACTGTACGGACTGGGTTAGCTGAATCGTTTCAGTCTCGTTTTTGCAGATCTTTTGTACCCATTTCATTCCTCAATCTTTAATTTGAATCCCGATATTGTTTCCAATCAAATTGATCACTTCTAGCACTTGTATCAGCCAACCCCAGCTCACTGTACGAACTGGGTAAGCTGAACCGGTTCAGTCTTGTTTTTTCAGATCTTTTCTGCCCATTTGAATAATCACTCTCCTATACGAATCCTGATATTTTTTCCAATCAAATTGACCACTACTAGCACTTGTATCAGCCAACCCTAGCTCACTGTACGGACTAGGTTAGCTGAACCGGTTCAGTCTTGTTTTTGCAGATCTTTTCTACCCTTTTGAATCCTCAATCTCTAATTTGAATTCTCATATTTTTTCCAATCAAATTGACCTCTCGTAGCCCTTGGATCCGCCAAACCTAGCGCACTGTACGTACGTGGTTTGCTGAACCGGTTCGGTTTTGTTTTTGTTGATCTTTTCTACCCTTTTGAATCCTCAATCTCTAATTTGAATCCTGATATTGTTTCCAATCAAATTGACCACTTCTAGCACTTGTATCAGCCAAACCTAACTCCTTGTACGGACTGGGTTAGCTGAACCGGTTCAGTCTTGTTTTAGAAGATCTTTTCTACCCATTTGAATCCTCATTCTCTAAAACGAATCCCGATATTTTTTTCAATCAAATTGACCACTACTAGCACTTGTGTCAGCCAACCCTAACTCACTGTATGGACTAGGTCAGCTAAACCGGTTCAGTCTTGTTTTTGCAGATCTTTTCTAACCTTTTGAATCCTCAATCTCTAATTTGAATCCTAATATTGTTTCCAATCAAATTTACCACTTCTAGCACCTGTATCAGCCAAACCAAGCTCACTGTACGGACTGGTTTAGCTGAAGCGGTTCAGTCTTGTTTTTGCAGATCTTTTCTACCCATTTGAATCCTCAATCTCTAATTTGAATCCTGATATTTTTTCCAATGAAATTGACCACTACTAGCACTTGTATCAGCCAGCCCTACCTCACTGTACGGACTGGGTTTGCTGAACCGGTTCAGTATTGTTTTTGTATATCTTTTCTACCCATTTGAATCCCCATTCTCTAATACGAATCCTGACATTTGTTCCAATCAAATTGACCACTACAAGCACTTGTATCAGCCAACCCTGGCTCACAGTACGGACTGGGTTTGCTGAACCGGTTCAGTCTTGTTTTAGCAGATCTTTTACACCCATTTGAATCCACAATCTCTAATTTGAATCCTGATATTGTTTCCAATCAAATTTACCACTTCTAGCACCTGTATCAGCCAACCCTAGCTCACTGTACGGACTAGGTTAGCTGAACCAGTTCAATCTTGTTTTTGCAGATCTTTTCTACGCTTTTGAATCCTCAATCTCTAATTTGAAATCTCATCTTTTTTCCAATCCCATTGACTACTCGTAGCCTTTGAATTTGCCAATCCAAACGCACTGTACAGATTGGGTGAGCTGAACTGGTTTAGTTTAGTTTTTGCAATTCTTTTCAAACCATTTAAATCTTCAATCTCAAATTTGAATCATGACATTTTTTCCAATAAAATTGACCACTTCTAGCACTTGTATCATCCAACCCTAGCCCACGGTACGGACTGGGTTAGCTAAACCGGTTCAGTCTTGTTTTTGCAGATCTTTTCAACCATTTTGAATCCTCAAGCTCTAATTTGAATTCCCACCTTTTTTCCAATCAAATTGACCTTTCGTAGCCCTTGGATCGGCCAACCTTAGCGCACTGTACGGACTGGGTTAGCTGACCCGGTTCAGTTTTGTTTTTACAGATCTCTTCTACCCATTTGAATCCTCAATCTCTAATTTGAATCATGATATTTTTTCCAATCAAGTTGACCACTACTAGCACTTGTATCAGCCAACCCTAGCTCACTGTACGGACTAGGTTAGCTGAACCGGTTCAGTATTGTTTTTGCAGATCTTTTCTTCCCTTTTGAATCCTCAATCTATAATTTGAATTCTCATCTTTTTTCCAATCACATTGACTACTCGTAGCCCTTGAATTGGCCAGCCCTACCGCACTGTACGGACTGGGTGAGATGAACAGGTTTAGTTTTGTTTTCGCAGAACTTTTCTACCATTTTGAATCCTCAATCTGAAATTTGAATCCTCATATTTTTTCCAATCAAATTGACCACTTCTAGCACTTGTATCATCCAACCCAAGCTTACTGTACGGACTGGGTTAGCTTAACCGGTTCAGTCTTGGTTTTGCAGATCTTTTCTACCCATTTGAATCATCCATATCTAATTTGAATCCTGATATTTTTTCCAATCAGATTGACCACAACTAGCACTTGTATCAACCAACCGTAGCTCAATATACGGACTGGGTTTGCTGAACCGGTTCAGTCTTGTTTTTGTAGGTCTTTTCTACCCATTTGAATCCTCATTCTCTAATTTGAATCCTGATATTTGTTCCAATCAAATTGACCACTACTAGAACTTGTATCAGCCAACCGTAGCTCACTATACGAACTGGGTTTGCTGAACCGGTTCAGTCTCGTTTTTGTATATCTTTTCTACCCATTTGAATCCTCAATCTATAATTTGAATCCTGATATTTGTTCGAATCAAATTGGCCACTAATTGCACTTGTATCAGCCAACCCTAGCTCACTGTACGGACTAGGTTAGCTGAACCGGTTCAGTCTTGTTTTTGCAGATCTTTTCTACCATTTTGAATCCTCAATCTCTAATTTGAATTCTCATATTTTTTCCAATCAAATTGACCTCTCGTAGCCCTTGGATCCTCCAAACCTAGCGCACTGCACGTACGTGGTTTGCTGAACCGATTCAGTTTTGTTTTTGTTGATCTTTTCTACCCTTTTGAATCCTCAATCTCTAATTTGAATCCTGATATTGTTTCCAATCAAATTGACCACTTCTAGCACTTGTATCAGCCAACCCTAACTCACTGTACGGACTGGGTTAGCTGAACCGGTTCAGTCTTGTTTTAGAAGATCTTTTCTACCCATTTGAATCCTCATTCTCTAAAACGAATCCCGATATTTTTTTCAATCAAATTGACCACTACTAGCACTTGTATCAGCCAACCCTAACTCATTGTATGGACTAGGTCAGCTGAACCGGTTCAGTCTTGTTTTTGCATATCTTTTCTACCCTTTTGAATCCTCAATCTCTAATTTGAATCCTAATATTGTTTCCAATCAAATTTACCACTTCTAGCACTTGTATCAGCCAAACCAAGCTCGCTGTACGGACTGGTTTAGCTGAACCGGTTCAATCTTGTTTTTGCGTATCTTTTCTACCAATTTGAATCCTCAATCTCTAATTTGAATCCTGATATTTTTTCCAATCAAATTGACCACTACTAGCACTTGTATCAGCCAACCCTACCTCACTGTACGGACAGGGTTTGCTGAACCGGTTCAGTATTGTTTTTGTATATCTTTTCTACCCATTTGAATCCCCATTCTCTAATACGAATCCTGACATTTGTTCCAATCAAATTGACCACTACTAGCACTTGTATAAGCCAACCATAGCTCACAGTACGGACTGGGTTTGCTGAACCGATTCAGTCTTGTTTTAGCAGATCTTTTCCACCCATTTGAATCCTCAATCTCTAATTTGAATCCTGATATTGTTTCCAATCAAATTTACCACTTCTAGCACCTGTACCAGCCAACCCTAGCTCACTGTACGGACTAGGTTAGCTGAACCGGTTCAGTCTTGTTTTTGCAGATCTTTTCTACGCTTTTGAATCCTCAATCTCTAATTTGAAATCTCATCTTTTTTCCAATCCCGTTGACTACTCGTAGCCTTTGAATTTGCCAATCCAAGCGCACTGTACAGATTGGGTGAACTGAACTGGTTTAGTTTAGTTTTTGCAATTCTTTTCAAACCTTTTGAATCTTCAATCTCAAATTTGAATCATGACATTTTTTCCAATCAAATTGACCACTTCTAGCACTTGTATCACCCAACCCTAACTCACGGTACGGACTGGGTTAGCTGAACCGGTTCAGTCTTGTTTTTGCAGATCTTTTCAACCATTTTGAATCCTCAATCTCTAATTTGAATTCCCACCTTTTTTCCAATCAAATTGACCTTTCGTAGCCCTTGGATCGGCCAACCCTAGCGCACTGTACGGACTGGGTTAGCTGAATCGGTTCAGTTTTGTTTTTGCAGATCTTTTTTACCCATTTGAATCCTCAATCTCTAATTTGAATCATGATATTTTTTCCAATCAAATTGACCACTACTAGCACTTGTATCATCCAACCCTAGCTCACTGTACGGACTGGGTTAGCTTAACCGGTTCAGTCTTGGTTTTGCAGATCTTTTCTACCCATTTGAATCATCCATATCTAATTTGAATCCTGATATTTTTTCCAATCAGATTGACCACAACTAGCACTTGTATCAACCAACCGTAGCTCAATATACGGACTGGGTTTGCTGAACCGGTTCAGTCTTGTTTTAGCAGATCTTTTCCACCCATTTGAATCCTCAATCTCTAATTTGAATCCTGATATTGTTTCCAATCAAATTTACCACTTCTTGCACCTATATCAGCCAACCCTAGCTCACTATACGGACTGGGTTTGCTGAACCGGTTCAGTCTTGTTTTTGTATATCTTTTCTGCCCATTTGAATCCTCAATCTATAATTTGAATCCTGATATTTGTTCGAATCAAATTGGCCACTAATTGCACTTGTATCAGCCAACCCTAGCTCACTGTACGGACTGGGTTAGCTGAACCGGTTCAGTCTCGTTTTTGCAGATCTTTTGTACCCATTTGAATCCTCAATCTCTAATTTGAATTCTCATATTTTTTCCAATCAAATTTGTTTGTACCATATCTGACCCTCCACTCGTACAACGACACGTGGATCTCATAAACTCGCCCAAGCACCCAAGGCCTCGGACAATCGGCATAGGCTACTGATGATATTGTCTCAAAGCAGCAAAAGATCATTACAGGGCCCAACACAGCCTACAATCGGTATCCCCTACCGATTCTGCAGAATCAACCTCGAAGCACCCGCCTGAAATATCTAAGGACTCGTGTCAACCTCATAGGGCCCTCCCACGAGTCCCACATCGAAAATGAGCGCTAAGAGCATACTAAATGCCCTCTATAAATATGCCCCTTCCACTACAATACAGGGGTAAGACTTTTCAGCTTGACTTTTATACTTCTATATGGTCAACAGCAAGAGCTCTTAAAAACAATCTTACTTGAGCATCGGAGGGTCTTAGGCTGGTTCCACACCGGTTCCATAGACCTCACGAGCTTCGCTTATCTTCTATTCAGGATCAGCATCCAAGGACAGGAAGAATCGGCATCCAACACCCAATCGATCTCTTGATCGTCCATCCCACTTGTAAGTTGCACTCATCTCTATCTATTCAAGATTTAGCGCCAACAGATTGGCGCCGTCTGTGGGAATCGCTTATCGATCAACCCATATCTCAAAACAAAGAACTCTGAGACCAAAAAATGAATCCATCTTCGGCCCTCCCTACCGATGGCCCCATCCTCGGCCTCGTTGGCGAGCCGAATCCAACTCCCTTGCTTCAGACACCTGCTCGACCGACCACCCTGGAGGCTCGGATGGAGACCCTACAGCAGGATATGGCAAGAATGCAGGAGCACAACAATGTTCTCGCCTCCAAACTGGATGACACCCAGAGGCAACTGCATCAACAAAAAACACTCTCCGCCCAGTTGCAGAACGATCGGGAACCAGCCACACAGCTTCGGCAGGAGAAATCGTTTAAAAGCGTACGAAAGCCCACTTTCCAGGATAGAGGGAAGCAGCAGGCCGCGAACGGACCAACTGTCTCCCGAAGACTGTTCGTGCCCACTCCGAAGGAACGCCATCCCGAATATCGCGTTTATTCTGATTGCCGCGAGAGGATCAACGATCGGCGCAGGGAACGGCAGTCATCACCCATCCAGGTCCGGGCGAAGCTAGACGATCCACGCCTGGAGGTACTTGGACCAAAATCCCCCTTACGCCAGAGGTACGGCGCGATCGGCCTGGAAGAGACGGACGAATCAGATTATGTTCCAACATCCCCAGGAACCACAATCTCATCGGCAGGGCCCTCTGCACGACGCCACAGCCACCGATCAAACCAAGACAACGATCGGCGAAAAGGAAATTACGAGAGAAGCCCCAGCCGAACGGCAGACCAAGGAAGGCGAGGTCACAATACTGACCAACGCACAGGGAACCGAGCGATCGAACCCTTTGGTGACGATCTTCCATCTACCGATCCGACTATTCGTCTCCTCCTACAGAAGATGACTCGCATCGAGAAGGAACAAGACCAGGCTCGGACACCAACATGGGGAACGGTACAGCCAGGGCCGTTCACCAATCGAATCCGGACATTCAGACACGAGAAGGAGGTCCAAGCACTCCGCATATCGTTTTATTCGGGGGTCGAAGATCCCGTTACCCACATTCATACCTTCCAATCAGCTCTGGGTTGCAAAGGACTGACGGACGAAGGCCAATGTTTGCTATTCCCCTCCACCCTGACCGGAGCCGCTCTGAATTGGTTCTATCGGATGGAGCCAGACACGGTCGACAATTTCAATCAGTTGAAGCAAACCTTCCTCAACCATTTTATGATTCAGACCGATCGCCTATATTCCGCCGATGATCTATATACCGTTCGGCAGCAAGACGATGAGCCGTTGAGGGAATATGCGGCTAGGTTCAGCCATGAGTACTCCAGATGTCCGGAAACTGACGACAGGGCGGCCTTCGGTGCCTTCAAAAGCGGCCTTCGGTCGTCTCAGTTTCGTTATTTGGTCCACAGCAGCAACTGGACCACCTACTCCGAATTAATGAAACAGGCGGCTATCCACGCCAAGGCTGAGCATTTCAACTCCAAGGGATCGGCTTCGACCCCAATAAACAAAACGGCGTTGACCGATCAGCCTCCAACGCAGAACTACGACCGATTCCCGGTCGACCGATCGGCAAACCAGGCCCCCTACCGAACGGCACCCCCTGTCCCTGCTTTTTCCACTCAGCGAAACAAGCGGAAGGACAACTTCCGGGAACGGCAGGACAACAACAAGAAGGGCAACCACAAGGGGAATCGGCCAGACGAAATCTTCACTTTGCTCAACACCACTTATGAGCAAGTTCTCCTGACCGAAGGGGATATGATACCGAAGCCGAACAATCGGAAACTCCCTCGCCAGAGCGAAAAAGACACCGGTGTCTTCTGCCGGTACCACCAATACAACGGCCATGATACGGAATCATGCATCGCGCTGCGCAAAATCGTTGAACGCCTCATCAATGACGGAAAGCTGGATCAGTATTTAAACACCAAGCCAGCAACGGATAACTCATTGAATCGGCAGATCAATATGATCAGTGGAGGGGCGCCTATTGCCGAAGCCAGCAACCGATCCGTTAAAAACTACGTTCGTGCCGTACGGCATCCACAAATCCTCAGCGTGGCGGGAGGACGCAATGACAAAATTCAACGCAACGGTTGGGAACCTATCACCTTTTCTGAAGAAGAAGAGCGAGGCATCATCTTCCCCCACTCTGATCCTATGATCATACGGGCTGATATATCGGATTTCGACGTAGGCCGAATCCTCATCGACACCGGCAGTTCGGTCAACGTGCTATTCGCCGACGCTTTCAACGCCCTCGGCGTGGACCCTCGGCATCTGAACAAGGATATCACCCCTCTCCTGAGCTTCTCTGGCGACGTGGTTGAACCAATCGGCAGTGTCCAGCTCCCGTTCGCTGTCGGTACCATCCCCAGACGAACGGTCCTCTACACCCATTTTCTAGTGGTCGACTGCCCAACGGCATACAACGCTATCATCGGCAGGACGGCGCTCACAAAAATGAAGGCCATGCTGTCACCACACATGCTCCTCCTCAAGTTCCCCACACACGCTGGCGTCGGCCAAGTGCGAGGGGACCAATTGAGTGCACGGACGTGTTACGTTTCGGCAACCAAGGAATCGGCAAGGGCTGCGCTTCGCGAAACATACTCGGTCGCCACCAGCTTGGGCGTACCGAACGGCAGGGGGACGGACAAACCAGATGACCCCCGAGATGAGACTGTAACCCCGCAAGCGCAACCCGCCGAAGATTTAGAACCAGTCACCCTCTCCGAAGCACAACCGGACAGACAAGTTCGAATCGGTACAACCTTGAGTCCGGCACTCAGGGCCGATTTTATCACCTTCCTGCAAACCAATGCAGAAGTCTTCGCCTGGTCATACGACGATATGCCCGGCATCGCCCCGAGTGTCATCAGCCACAAGCTCAGCATCTGCTCCACTTTCAAACCCATCAGGCAGAAACGGCGGGCCTACGATGCCGAACGGTATGAGGCAATGAGGCTCGAAGTAGACAAACTGAAGACCATCGGCTTCATCCAGGAAGTAACCTACCCAATTTGGCTGGCAAATTCGGTTTTAGTCAAAAAATCAAACGGCGCCTGGAGAATGTGTCAAGACTATACCGATTTAAACAGGGCTTGCCCAAAGGACAGCTTTCCTCTGCCACGGATCGATCAGATGGTGGATGCCACGGCAGGCCATGAACTTCTCAGCTTCATGGATGCATACTCAGGCTACAACCAAATATTCATGAGCCCTACCGATCGCGAACACACGGCATTCATCACCGACAAGGGACTTTACTGCTACAACGTCATGCCGTTCGGCCTGAAGAACGCTGGGGCGACATACCAGCGATTGGTCAACAAAATTTTTTCCGACCTCATTGGCACCTCGATGGAAGTCTATGTGGACGACATGCTGGTCAAGAGCAGAACGGCCGATTCTCATCTCCACAACCTTTCGCTCATGTTCGGCGTCTTAAAAAAGTACAACATGCGCCTCAACCCGAGCAAGTGTGCCTTCGGCGTTTCCTCGGGCAAATTTCTCGGCTTCATGATCAGCCAACGAGGAATCGAGGCCAACCCTGAAAAAATCAAGGCATTACTCGACATGCAGGTCCCGAAGACACAAAAGGACATTCAGAGTCTGACTGGGCGTGTCGCCGCTCTAGCCCGGTTCATCTCCAAGGCTACCGATCGGTGCGCTCCATTCTTCAAAGCCCTCAAAGGAAGCAAACGGCAGATTGTCTGGACTGCCGAATGCGATCGCGCCTTCCAAGATCTTAAGGCCTACATGAGCAGAGCACCCCTATTATCCACTCCTCTCCCCGGCGAAGAACTCATCCTCTACCTCTCGGTTTCGGCAACGGCACTTAGCTCTGTGCTCATTCGCAAGCCGAACGGCATCGAACTCCCCATTTTCTACATTAGCCATGCTTTGCAAGACGCTGAGATTCGGTACCCCGAGCTCGAAAAACTCGCCTACGCTCTCGTCCTTTCAGCACGCAAGCTTCGGCCATACTTTCAGGCTCACAGTGTTACCGTCCTCACCAATCAGCCTCTGCGCCAGATACTCCAGAGACCGGAGACATCCGGTCGGCTAGTCAAATGGGCCATCGAGCTCGGCGAATTCGACATCCGCTACCACCCTCGTCCTGCCGAGAAGGGACAGGCTGTAGCCGATTTCATCTCTGAGTTAACCGCGTCCGAGGGGCCAGTTTCGAAGGACGCCGCATCCGATTCATCTTCGACGGTACCAGTCGCCCACCCGACCGAAGGAATCTTTAATCCGTCAATTCCACTTTGGACTCTCTACGTGGACGGTTCGTCCAACCGACAGGGCAGCGGAGCCGGCTTGGTACTCAAGGCCCCTGACCAGACAACCATCGAATATGCCATCCGATTCCAATTCCGGACTTCCAACAACGAAGCCGAATATGAAGCTCTGTTGGCCGGCCTTCGGCTCGCTAAAGAAATGGGCGCTCAGCAACTCAGGATCTGTAGCGACTCACAACTTGTCGTGAACCAGATACTGACTGAATTTGAAGCCAAGGACACTTCGATGGTTGCCTACTTGACACACGCTCGCCGATTGCTGCACCACTTCACTGCGTACCAAGTTCAACAGATCCCCAGATCCGAGAACAGCCACGCCGATGCTCTATCACGCCTTGCATCAGCGATCGACGACAACATAGGGCGCCGTGTGCCGATCGAGGTCCTCACTCGGCGCAGTACCACCGACCTCGAAGTACATGCCGTTCGGCAGGATCCAAGTTGGATGGATCCTATCCACGCCTACCTCGCCAACGGCACGTTGCCTGGCCCCAAACCTGAAGCAACGACTATCCGCCGCCGATCGGCACGATACCTCCTTCTGAATCAGATTCTCTATCGGCGTGGTCACTCCTTACCATTGCTTCGGTGCATGACCCCGCAGCAGGGAAACTACGTCCTACGAGAGATTCACGAGGGGGCCTGTGGGGACCATTCTGGGGCTAGATCATTGGCTTTCAAGACCATTCGGCAAGGGTACTACTGGCCGACTCTCCATGCCGATGCCACCACCCTGGTCCAGAAGTGCGATCAATGCCAGCGTTTCGGCTCCGTTCCAAAGCTGCCTGCCGAACCACTCTCTCCGATTGTTAGCCCATGGCCCTTTGCCCAATGGGGTTTAGACCTCATCGGCCCTATGCCCCAGGGCAAGGGACAGGTCAAATTCGCCATCGTCGCCGTCGACTACTTTACCAAGTGGACCGAAGCCGAAGCTTTGGCAACAATCACTGCAGCCAGGGTTGAACATTTCGTATGGAAGAATATCATTTGTCGATTCGGCCTCCCGAACGCAATAATCACCGACAACGGAAAACAATTCGACTCCTCTCAGTTCCGGCACCTATGCCACCGATTTGGCATCAACCTGTTCTTCGCCTCCCCAGCACATCCGCAGTCGAACGGCCAAGTCGAAGCAATCAACAAGATCATCAAGAAGACGCTGAAGAAAAAGCTTGGGACAGCTAAAGGAGCTTGGCCCGATCTCCTTCCGGAAGCGCTATGGGCCATTAATACCTCCTATCGACGGTCGACTGGCGAGACGCCATTTTCCCTTGCCTTCGGTTCCGAAGCCGTTGTTCCAGTCGAGATCAACGCACCATCGTGCCGAACGGCATCTTACGAGCCAGAGCAAAACGAAGCCCAGCTCACTCTCAACCTGGACCTCATTGAGGAACACCGTTCCCAGGCTCAGCTTCGGAATGCCGCCTACAAACAACGGACTTCCCGCTACTACGACTCGCGCGTCAGACGCCGATCGTTTAAAGTAGGGGACTGGGTACTACGCAAAATCTCCCTCGCCACCAAGGACTCCAACGACGGCACCCTTGGTCCATCTTGGGAAGGTCCTTACGAAGTTGTCACCATCTGCCGCCCAGGCACTTACCGTTTGCGTGGTACCGATGGTCAAACCCTCGGCCACCCTTGGAATATAGAACATCTCAAATATTACTACAAGTGAACGCCCCTTCGGTCATCAACTTTTGTAATCGGTTTAATTTGGAACTCCCTATTCTATACATACGGCACTACCATTCAGCAATATTATGTCAAACATACTCTACATACGACATGCGCACATACAGAATTAAGGGACATGGCACATTAACCCGAAACAAACTGAACATTGATAAATAAGGGGCCACAGAAGGGCCATCTGTCTTTACAATACGCCGTTCGGCACGCTCAAAAATGTTAAAAACAAAAGTCTACGAGGTGGGTGGATCGGCTTCGGTCGCTACAACATCGACATCAGCTGACGCAGGCACAGGATCAGTCGACGGCTCGGCAGTAGACGTAACGGCAGCCCTCGGCCCGGGATGACCTTCCTCCCCACTGCTTGAATCGGTGTCGTCGGTTTCCTCGGCCTCGGCATCCTCGCCCTTGTAGGCCTCCACCATCTCTTCGGTCACCCCTTCCGGCAGCGGTGGTGGATCCCGGAGGAAGTTCAGGTTCAGCTTCTTGTCAGCATTATACCGTTTGACTCGATAGAGAAAGTCGTCACATTGCCCCATGACCTCTCTATCCACCAAACGTGTAAACTCCTCCGACGATCGGTAGTCCGCAACGGCCTTCGCCTTCTCCTCTACTAGCTCCCTGGCATGCGACCGCTCGGCCGCATCCATCGCCACCTCTACCGCTGCCTTCGCCTCATGGGCAGCCATCACGTCCAGCTCGGCCGCCGCCAGCTTCGACGCCAGCTCAGCAATTTTCGCCGCATTCTCCTCGACACGCTGGTCCGCCTCCTGCAGCATCTTTCCGGCATCAGCGATCTTCGAACGGCCCTCTTCAAATCTCTTTTGGTACCGTTCGGCAGCATTCACAGCTCGCTTCGCGCAGAGCCACATGTCCATATTAGCCTGCCACACCAACGGACACATTCATACATGCCGAATCAAAGTATCCTTAAGCTACAAATCCTACACTTACCGCTGCTTGGAGACGGAAGGCCCGACCGGTTTGTTCACGCAACGTCTTCGTTGACAGTTGCTCCAGCTCAGCCAGCTCCATCTGAGCACCGTCAATCATACAGTTGATGAACGGCACAGCCTTCCGAGGACACGCGATGTTAACCGGTCCCTCCTCTCCCTCCACCTCATCATCAGGGATCAACACCGATGTCCCCTCGTTCGGGCCCCTTGGCCGTTTCGGCAACGGCGTCACATCGATGGGACCCTCGATCTGCCGTTTGCCCGTCATTTGGAGGTGAGCCTCCCGGACGACCTCTGCCTCCGCCGCCCTCTTCTCCCTCCGGCGGTCAGCCACCGTCTGCTCATCAGCCGACGTCCCTCCCGCTGGCCCTGCCGTCTTTCTCTTCTTCGGCCCGGGGGACTGAACCTTCTTCGTCTTTGGCGCCCCTTGCCCCTCCAGACGCCTCCTCGTCGCCTCGCTCATAGGCCTCCCTCCTGCCACTGCAAAACAGGAAAAGCACGATGTCAAAAAGGAAACGGCAGCATAGAAAAAAAACACCGACCCTGCCGAACGGCATCTCTTACTTTGCCTTTTTTCTTCTTCCTCTTCCTCCTTCACCCTCCGATCGTGTTCGGCCCTACCGATCAGGCCTGCCTTGAACAGATTCCGGAAGTAGAGCAGCTCCTTACAAAACCGATCTTCTTCGGCAATCTTCGCTCTCACCCTCTCGATTGCTTCAATCTCTCTGATCGGTGCGGCCGGCCGTTTCAAGGACACTGAAACCAAAATACCAACGGTCAGTACCCCAAAAAAAAAAAAAAAAAAAAAAAAAAAAAAAAAAAAACTATTAACCCTGCCGAACGGCAGGTTCTACCCTACCGACTGTCTGGAAGGACGTAGGAATCCTCCTCTCAACGATAACTCCGGGTGCCGATTCCCAATCACCGGAGACAATCACTCGACGCTTGCGCCACGTCTTTTGAGAGCTCGGCACCCCCACCACAAAGTGCCCACGCTGCCTTGCCGAGAGACAGTTGGACTGAACCCACCCTCCATGATCGGCACTCTTCGCCCTCGTCACACTGTACAGCTGGGCGAACTGTTCGTAGCTTGGCTCCCCCTCACCGGCCAAGCTGAACGCCGTGATCGTCCCGAGCAGCGTAATCCAAAAATTTGGGTTATACTGCCCTGGCGCATAACCGATCGCCGCCAGGATCTTCTGCACCGAATGCTTTAACGGCAGCCGAAGGCCATGCTTAAACACATCTGTGAAGAAGACCACCCCCTTGTCGTTGTCACTTAGCGACTCTAAGGGCTCCGGAATTCGCATCCCTACCGATTCCGGAATGTTGTACTCCGACCGAATCTTCGCCAACTCGGATTCGGTCAGTGTGTTCGGCTCTAAGTCATCTACTCCGAACACAGGTTCCGTGGGCTTCGCCATCGGGATCCGTTGCCTACCCCTGACGACCCTCAGCACCCCTTCCCCGGGAACGGCAACAGAGACACCACCCCCATCGGCCTCACGACCCGAGGTCGAAGGCTCATCACCCCCAGGCACCCTCGTTGAAGTACCCCCAGCCTCGGCACGCCCTCCTGCCCCCTCCACTATCTCACAGCTCGAAGAGCTCACAGATTCAGAACTCCCACTCTCTTCGGCAGAACTCCCCGAGGACGACTCATCCTCGAATGCCCTCGGACTACGCCTACGCTCGGATTCGGTATCTGACATCTACAAACAACACACGAACGTACACTAAGGGCTGTGCTAGAATCCAAATCCTATTCTACCTCCTAAAAACACTACGTTCATACGTGTTCATGCGTGTTCATGCTTGTTCATACATTGTTCAAACATAAATTCTTGCAATTCAACACTTTGATCCATGGGAATACGAAAACACGGCAACATACCTTGTTTGCACGGTGGCTCAAGTTCGTCGGAAATCGCCTCCGCCTTGTTCAAACTTGCCGGAAATCGCCTGCTCAGCCTCAGCACGGTTGCCGGAAATCGCCTCTCACAAGCTCTCTTTGCTCTCAAAATTTCCAAGTATTTGTACTCTCGTCTTCTCCTCACATTTATAAGGCCGATTTAGCATCGGGAAGCGAAGCGACGCATCGGGATACGAAACGACGCGGTCTCTTCACAGCCATGCCGACACGTGTCACGCATGCATGGGAGAGACCAAACGTCAGTTGCAACGCTTCCAATCCTCGGAGACGCTTCAACTTCCCGAACGTGGCAGATCTAGCCACCTTCGAGCACAACTCCACTAACTAACGGCAGGCGCACATTGATGAGTTCTCACTCACCTCTCGTGCCGAACGGCAGGCGCACATTGATGAGTTCTCACTCACCTCTCGTGCCGAACGGCAGGCGCACATTGATGAGTTCTCACTCACCTCTCGTGCCGAACGGCAGGCGCACATTGATGAGTTCTCACTCACCTCTCGTGCCGAACGGCAGGCGCACATTGATGAGTTCTCACTCACCTCTCGTGCCGAACGGCAGGCGCACATTGACGAGTTCTCACTCACCTCTCGTGCCGAACGGCAGCCGCATATTCATGAGTTTTCACTCGCCCCTTTGCAACAACCGGCACATCATGCCGTCTCCTATCCAAGCTCACTCCCTTGGGCACTTGGGGGACTACATACCACCATCGGCAATTATGGGACCATTGTGTCCGGGTCAGAATGCCGAATACACATTCAAGTCCCCAACCGAGAAGCTTCTCAATCGGCAACTTGGGGGACTACTGTTTGTACCATATCTGACCCTCCACTCGTACAACGACACGTGGATCTCATAAACTCGCCCAAGCACCCAAGGCCTCGGACAATCGGCATAGGCTACTGATGATATTGTCTCAAAGCAGCAAAAGATCATTACAGGGCCCAACACAGCCTACAATCGGTATCCCCTACCGATTCTGCAGAATCAACCTCGAAGCACCCGCCTGAAATATCTAAGGACTCGTGTCAACCTCATAGGGCCCTCCCACGAGTCCCACATCGAAAATGAGCGCTAAGAGCATACTAAATGCCCTCTATAAATATGCCCCTTCCACTACAATACAGGGGTAAGACTTTTCAGCTTGACTTTTATACTTCTATATGGTCAACAGCAAGAGCTCTTAAAAACAATCTTACTTGAGCATCGGAGGGTCTTAGGCTGGTTCCACACCGGTTCCATAGACCTCACGAGCTTCGCTTATCTTCTATTCAGGATCAGCATCCAAGGACAGGAAGAATCGGCATCCAACACCCAATCGATCTCTTGATCGTCCATCCCACTTGTAAGTTGCACTCATCTCTATCTATTCAAGATTTAGCGCCAACAAAATTGACCTCTCGTAGCCCTTGGATCCGCCAAACCTAGCGCACTGTACGTACGTGGTTTGCTGAACCGGTTCAGTTTTGGTTTTGTTGATCTTTTCTACCCTTTTGAATCCTCAATCTCTAATTTGAATCCTGATATTGTTTCCAATCAAATTGACCACTTCTGGCACTTGTATCAGCCAACCCTAACTCACTGTACGGACTGGGTTAGCTGAACCGGTTCAGTCTTGTTTAGAAGATCTTTTCTACCCATTTGAATCCTCATTCTCTAAAACGAATCCCGATATTTTTTTCAATCAAATTGACCACTACTAGCACTTGTATCAGCCAACCCTAAATCACTGTATGGACTAGGTCAGTTGAACCGGTTCAGTCTTATTTTTGCAGATCTTTTCTACCCTTTCGAATCCTCAATCTCTAATTTGAATCCTAATATTGTTTCCAATCAAATTTACCACTTCTAGCACCTGTATCAGCCAAACCAAGCTCACTGTACGGACTGGTTTAGCTGAACCGGTTCAGTTTTTTTTTAAAGATCTTTTCAACCCATTTGAATCCTCAATCTCTAATTTGAATCCTGATATTTTTTCCAATCAAATTGACCACTACTAGCAATTGTATCAACCAACCCTACCTCACTGTACGGACTAGGTTAGCTGAACCGGTTCAGTCTTGTTTTTGCAGATCTTTTCTACGCTTTTGAATCCTTAATCTCTAATTTGAAATGTCATCTTTTTTCCAATCACATTGACTACTCGTAGCATTTGAATTTGCCAATCCAAGCGCATTGTACAGAATGGGTGAGCTGAACTGGTTTTGTTTAGTTTTTGCAATTCTTGTCAAACATTTTGAATCTTCAATCTCAAATTTGAATCATGACATTTTTTCCAATCAAATTGACCGCTTCTAGCACTTGTATCATCCAACCCTAGCTCACGGCACGGACTGGGTTAGCTGAACCGGTTCAGTCTTGTTTTTGCAGATCTTTTCAACCATTTTGAATCCTCAAGCTCTAATTTGAATTCCCACCTTTTTCCCAATCAAATTGACCTTTCGTAGCCCTTGGATCGGCCAACCCTAGCGCACTGTACGGACTGGGTTAGCTGAACCGGTTCAGTTTTGTTTTTGCAGATCTTTTCTACCTATTTGAATCCTCAATCTGTAATTTGAATCATGATATTTTTTCCAATCAAATTGACCACTACTAGCACTTGTACCAGCCAACCCTAGCTCACTGTACGGACTAGGTTAGCTGAACCGGTTCAGTATTGTTTTTGCAGATCTTTTCTTCCCTTTTGAATCCTCAATCTCTAATTTGAATTCTCATCTTTTTTCCAATCACATTGACTACTCGTAGCCCTTGAATTGGCCAGCCCTAGCGCACTGTACGGACTGGGTGAGATGAACAGGTTTAGTTTTGTTTTCGCAGAACTTTTCTACAATTTTGAATCCTCAATCTGAAATTTGAATCCTCATATTTTTTCCAATCAAATTGACCACTTCTAGCACTTGTATCATCCAACCCAAGCTCACTGTACGGACTGGGTTAGCTTAACCGGTTCAGTCTTGGTTTTGCAGATCTTTTCTACCCATTTGAATCATCCATATCTAATTTGAATCCTGATATTTTTTCCACTCAGATTGACCACAACTAGCACTTGTATCAACCAACCCTAGCTCAATATACGGACTGGGTTTGCTGAACCGGTTCAGTCTTGTTTTTGTAGGTCTTTTCTACCCATTTGAATCCTCATTCTCTAATTTGAATCCTGATATTTGTTCCAATCAAATTGACCACTACTAGAACTTGTATCAGCCAACCCTATCTCACTATACGAACTGGGTTTGCTGAACCGGTTCAGTCTTGTTTTTGTATATCTTTTCTACCCATTTGAATCCTTAATCTATAATTTGAATCCTGATATTTGTTCGAATCAAATTGGCCACTAATTGCACTTGTATCAGCCAACCCTAGCTCACTGTACGGACTGGGTTAGCTGAACCGATTCAGTCTCGTTTTTGAAGATCTTTTGTACCCATTTGAATCCTCAATCTCTAATTTGAATTCTCATATTTTTTCCAATCAAATTGACCTCTCATAGCCCTTGGATCCGCCAAACCTAGCGCACTGTACATATGTGGTTTGCTGAACCGGTTCAGTTTTGTTTTTGTTGATCTTTTCTACCCTTTTGAATCCTCAATCTCTAATTTGAATCCTGATATTGTTTCCAATCAAATTGACCACTTCTGGCACTTGTATCAGCCAACCCTAACTCATTGTACGGACTGGGTTAGCTGAACCGGTTCAGTCTTGTTTTAGAAGATCTTTTCTACCCATTTGAATCCTCATTCTCTAAAACGAATCCCGATATTTTTGTGAATCAAATTGACCACTACTAGCACTTGTATCAGCCAACCCTAACTCACTGTACGCACTAGGTCAGCTGAACCGGTTCAGTCTTGTTTTTGCAGATCTTTTCTACCCTTTTGAATCCTCAATCTCTAATTTGAATCCTAATATTGTTTCCAATCAAATTTACCACTTCTAGCACCTGCATCAGCCAACCCAAGCTCACTGTACGGACTACTTTAGCTGAACCGGTTCAGTCTTGTTTTTGCAGATCTTTTCTACCCATTTGAATCCTCAATCTCTAACTTGAATCCTGATATTTTTTCCAATCAAATTGACCACTACTAGCACTTGTATCAGCCAACCCTACCTCACTGTACGGACTGGGTTTGCTGAACCGGTTCAGTATTGTTTTAGCAGATATTTTCCACCCATTTGAATCCTCAATCTCTAATTTGAATCCTGATATTGTTTCCAATCAAATTTACCACTTCTAGCACCTGTTTCAGCCAACCCTAGCTCACTATACGGACTTGGTTTGCTGAACCGGTTCAGTCTTGTTTTTGTATATCTTTTCTACCCATTTGAATCCTCAATCTATAATTTGAATCCTGATATTTGTTCGAATCAAATTGGCCACTAATTGCACTTGTATCAGCCAACCCTAGCTCACTGTACGGACTGGGTTAGCTGAATCGTTTCAGTCTCGTTTTTGCAGATCTTTTGTACCCATTTGAATCCTCAATCTCTAATCTGAATCCCGATATTGTTTCCAATCAAATTGATCACTTCTAGCACTTGTATCAGCCAACCCTAGCTCACTGTACGAACTGGGTTAGCTGAACCGGTTCAGTGTTGTTTTTTCAGATCTTTTCTGCCCATTTGAATCATCACTCTCTTATACGAATCCTGATATTTTTTCCAATCAAATTGACCACTACTAGCACTTGTACCAGCCAACCCTAGCTAACTGTACGGACTAGGTTAGCTGAACCGGTTCAGTCTTGTTTTTGCAGATCTTTTCTACCCTTTCGAATCCTCAATCTCTAATTTGAATTCTCATCTTTTTTCCAATCAAATTGACCTATCGTAGCCGTTGGATCCGCCAACCCTAGCGCACTGTACGGACGGGGTTTGCTGAAACGGTTCAGTTTTGTTTTTGTAGATATTTTCGACCCTTCTGAATCCTCAATCCCCAATTTGAAATCTCATCTTTTTTCCAATCACATTGACTACTCGTAGCCTTCGAATTTGCCAATCATAGCGCACTGTACAGATTGGGTGAGCTGAACTGGTTTAGTTTAGTTTTTGAAAATCTTTTCAAACCTTTTGAATCTTCAATCTCAAATTTGAATCATGACATTTTTTCCAATCAAATTGACCACTTCTAGCACTTGTATCATCCAACCCTTGCTCACTGTACGGACTGGGTTGGCTGAACCGGTTCAGTCTTGTTTTTGAACATCTTTTCTACCCATTTGAATCCTCAGTGTCTAATACGAATCCTGATACTTTTTCCAATCAAATTGACCACTACGAGCACTTGTATCAGCCAACCCTAGCTAACTGTACGGACTAGGTTAGCTGAACCGGTTCAGTCTTGTTTTTGCAGATCTTTTCTACCCTTTTGAATCCTCAATCTCTAATTTGAATTCTCATCTTTTTTCCAATCAAATTGACCTCTCGTTGCCCTTGGATCCGCCAACCCTAGCGCACTGTACGGACGGGGTTTGCTGAAACGGTTCAGTTTTGTTTTTGTAGATATTTTCGACCCTTCTGAATCCTTAATCTCTAATTTGAATTCTCATGTTTTTTTCCAATCAAATTGACCTCTCGTTGCCCTTGGATCAGCCAACCCTAGCGCCCTATACGGATTGGATTTGCTGAACCGGTTCAGTTTTGTTTTTGTAGATCTTTTCTACCCTTATGAATCTTCAATCTCTAATTTGAATCCTGATATATTTTCCAATCAAATTGACCACTTCTAGCACTTGTATCAGCCAACCCTAGCTCACTGTACGGACTGGGTTAGCTGAATCGATTCAGTCTTGTTTTAGCAAATCTTTTCCACCCATTTGAATCCTCAATCTCAAATTTGAATCCTGTTATTGTTTCAAATCAAATTGACCACTTCTAGCACCTGTATTAGCCAACCCTAGATCACTCTACGGACTGGATTAGCTGAACCGGTTCAGTCTTGTTTTTGTAGATCTTTTCTACCCATTTGAATCCTCATTCTCTAATACGAATCCCGATATTCTTTCCAATGAAATTGACCACTACTAGCACTTGTATCAGCGAACCCTGGCTCACTGTACAGACTAGGTTAGCTGAACCGGTTCAGTCTTGTTTTTGCAGATCTTTTCTACCCTTTTGAATCCTCAATCTCTAATTTGAATTCCCATCTTTTTTCCAATCAAATTGACCTCTGGTAGCCCGTGGATCGCCAACCCTAGCGCACTGTACGGACTGGGTTAGCTGAACCGGTTCAGTTTTGTTTTTGCAGATCTTTTCTACCCTTTTGAATCCTCAATCTCTAATTTGAATTCTGATATTTTTTCCAATCGAATTGACCACTTCTAGCACTTGTATCAGCCAACCCTAGCTCACTGTACGGACAGGGTTAGCTGAAACAGTAAAGTCTTGTTTCATCAGATCCTTTGTACCCATTTGAATCCTCAATCTCAAATTTGAATCCTGATATTGTTTCCAATAAAATTGCCCACATCCAGCACCTGTATCAGCCAACCCTAGCTCACTGTACGGACTGGGTTAGCTGAACCGGTTCAGTCTTATTTTTGCAGATCTTTTCTACCCATTTGAATCCTTATTCTCCAATACGAATCCTGATACTTTTTCCAATCAAATTGACCACTAATAGCACTTGTATCAGCCAACCCTAGCTCACTGTACGGACTAGGTTAGCTGAACCGGTTCAGTCTTGTTTTTGCAGATCTTTTCTACCCTTTTGAATCCTCAATCTCTAATTTGAATTTTCATCTTTTTTCCAATCAAATTGACCTCTTGTTGCCCTTGGATCCGCCAACCCTAGCGCACTGTACGGACGGGGTTTGCTGAACCGGATCAGTTTTGTTTTTGTAGATTTTTTCTACCCTTTTGAATCCTCAATCTCTAATTTGTATTCTCATGTTTTTTCCAATCAAATTCACCTCTCGTTGCCCTTAGATCCGCCAACCCTAGCGCACTATACGGATTGAGTTGGCTGAACCTGTTCAGTTTTGCTTTTGTTGATCTTTTCTACCCTTTTGAATCCTCAATCTCTAATTTGAATTCTCATGTTTTTTCCAATCAAATTGACCACTCGTATCCCTTGGATCCGCCAACCCTAGCGCACTGTACGGACTGGGTTTGCTGAACCGGTTCAGTTTGGTTTTTGTAGATCTTTTCTACCCTTTTAAATTCCCAATCTCTAATTTGAATCATGATATTTTTTCCAATCAAATTGACCACTTCTAGCACTTGTATCAGCGAAACCTAGCTCACTGTACGGACTGGATTTGCTGAACCAGTTCAGTCTTGTTTTAGCAGATCTTTTCTACCCACTTGAATCCTCATTCTCTAATACGAATCCTGATATTTGTCCCAATCAAATTGACAACTACTACCACTTGTATCAGCCAACCCTAGCTCACTGTACGGACTAGGTTAGCTGAACCGGTTCAGTCTTGTTCTGGCAGATCTTTTCTACCTTTTTGAATCCTCAATCTCTAATTTGAATTCTCATCATTTTTCCAATCACATTGACTACACGTAGCCTTTGAATTTGCCAACCCTAGCGCACTGTACGGACTAGGTGAGCTGAACTGATTTAGTTTTGTTTTTGCATATCTTTTCAAACCATTTGAATCCTAAATCTCAAATTTAAATCATGATATTTTTTCCAATCAATTTGACCACTTCTAGCACTTGTATCATCCAACCCTAGCTCACAGTACGGACTGGGTTAGAGGAATCGATTCAGTCTTGTTTTTGTAGATCTTTTCTATCCTTTTGAATAATCAATTTTTAATTTGAATCCTGATACTTTTTCAAATCAAATTGACCACTTCTAGCACTTGTATCAGCCAACCCTAGCTCACTGTACGAACTGGGTTAGCTGAAACGGTTCAGTCTTGATTTAGCAGATCTTTTCTACCCATTTAAATCCTCAATCTTTAATTTGAATCCTGATATTGTTTCCAATCAAATTGACCACTTCTAGCACCTGTATCAGCCAACCCTAGCTCACTGTACGGACTGGGTTAGCTGAACTGGTTTAGTCTTGTTTTTGCAGATCTATTCTACCCATTTGAATCCTCATTCTCTTATACGAATCCTGATATTTGTTCCAATCAAATTGAGCACGACTAGCACTTGTATCAGCCAACCCTAGCTAACTGTACGGACTAGGTTAGCTGAACCGGTTCAGTCTTGTTTTTGCAGATCTTTTCTACCCTTTTGAATCCTCAATCTCTAATTTGAATTCTCATCTTTTTTCCAATCACATTGACTACTCGTAGCCTTTGAATTTGCCGATCCTAGCGCACTGTACGGACTGGGTGAGCTGAACTGATTTAGTTTTGATTTTGCAGATCTTTTCAAACCTTTTGAATCCAAAATCTCAAATTTGAATCATGATATTTTTTCCAATCCAATTGACCAGTTCGAGCACTTGTATCATCCAACCCTAGCTCACAGTACGGACTGCGTTAGCTGAACCGATTCAGTCTTGTTTTTGTAGATCTTTCCTACCCTTTTGAATCCTCAATTTTTAATTTGAATCTTGATATTTTTTCCAATCAAATTGACCACTTCTAGCACTTGTATCAGCCAATCCTAGCTCACTGTACGAACAGGGTTAGCTGAAACGGTTCAGTCTTGTTTTAGCAGATCTTTTCTACCCATTTAAATCCTCAATCTCTAATTTGAATCTTGATATTGTTTCCAATCAAATTGACCACTTCTAGCACCTGTATAAGCCAACCGTAGCTCACTGTACGGACTGGGTTAGCAGAACTGGTTCAGTCTTGTTTTTGCAGATCTTTTCTACCCATTTGAATCCTCATTCTCTAATACGAATCCTGATATTTTTTCCAATCAGATTGATCACAACAAGCACTTGTATCAGCCAACCCTAGCTCACTGTACGAACTAGGTTAGCTGAACCGGTTCAGTCTTGTCTATGCAGATCTTTTCTACCCTTTTGAATCCTCAATCTCTAATTTGAATTCTCATCTTTTTTCCAATCAAATTGACCTCCCGTAGCCCTTGGATCCGCCAAACCCAGCTCACTGTACGGACTAGGTTTGATGAACCGGTTCACTCTTGTTTTTGCAGATTTTTTTCTACCCTTTTGAATCCTCAATCTCGAATTTGAATTCCCATCTTTTTTCCAATCAAATTGACCTCTTGTAGCCCTTGGATCCGCCAACCCTAGCGCACTGTACGGACTGGGTTTGCTGAATCGGTTCAGTTTTGTTTTTGCAGATCTTTTCTACCCTTTTGAATCCTCAATCTCTAATTTGAATTCTCATGTTTTTTCCAATCAAATTGACCTCTCATAGCCCTCGGATCCGCCAACCCTAGCTCACTGTACGGACTGGGTTTGCTGAACCGGTTCAGTCTCGTTTTAGCACATCCTTTTGAATCCTCAATCTCTAATTTGAATCCTGATATTGTTTCCAATCAAATTTACCACTTCTAGCACCTGTATCAGCCAACCCTAGCTCACTATACGGACAGGGTTAGCTGAACCGGTTCAGTCTTGTTTTTGCAAATCTTTTCTACCCATTTGAATCCTCAATCTATAATTTGAATCCTGATATTTTTTCCAATCAAGTTGACGACTACTAGCACTTGAATCAGCCAACCCTAGTTCACTATACAGACTGGGTTTGCTGAACCGGTTCAGTTTTGTTTTTGTACATCTTTTCTACCCATTTGAATCCTCATTCTCTAATACGAATCCTAATATTTGTTCCAAACAAACTGACCACTAATAGCACTTGTATCACCCAACCATAGATCACTGTACGGACTAGGTTAGCTGAACCGATTCAGTCTCGTTGTTGCAGATCTTTTCTACCCTTTTGAATCCTGATATTTTTTCCAATCAAATTGACCATTTCTAGTACTTGTATCAGCCAACCCTAGCTCACTGTACGGACTGGGTTAGCTGAAACGGTTCAGTCTTGGTTTAGCAGATCTTTTCAACCCATTTAAATCCTCAATCTCTAATTTGAATCCTGATATTGTTTCCAATGAAATTGACCACTTCTAGCACCTGTATCAGCCAACCCTAGCTCACTGTACGGACTGGGTTTGCTGAACCGGTTCAGTCTTGTTTTTGCAGATCTTTTGTACCCATTTGAATCCTCATGCTCTAATACGAATCCTGATATTTTTTCCAACCATTGATCACTACTAGCACTTGTATCAGCCAACCTAAGCTCACTGTACGGAATAGGTTAGCTGAACCGGTTCAGTCTTGTTTTAGAAGATCTTTTCTACCCATTTGAATCCTCAATGTCTAATTTGAATTCTCATCGTTTTTATAATCAAATTGACCTCTCGTAGCCCTTGGATCCGCCAACCCTAGCGAACTGTACGGACGGTGTTTGTTGAACCGGATCAGTTTTGTTTTTGTAGATCTTTTCTACCCTTTTGAATCCTTAATCTCTAATTTGATTTCTCATGTTTTTTCCAATCAAAGTGACCTCTCGTAGCCCTTGGATCCGCCAACCCTAGCGCACCGTACGGACTGGGTTTGCTGAACCGGTTCAGTTTTGTTTTTGTAGATCTTTTCTTCCCTTTTGAATCCTCAATCTCTAATTTGAATCCTGATATTTTTTCCAATCAAATTGACCACTTCTAGCACTAGTATCAGCCAACCCTAGCTCACTGTACGGACGGGGTTAGCTGAACCGGTTCAGTCTTGTTTTAGCAGATCTTTTTTACCCATTTGAATCCTCAATCTATAAGTTGAATCCTGATATTTTTTAAAATCAAATTGACCACTTCTAGAACCTGTATCAGCCAACCCTCGCTCACTGTACGGACTGGGTTAGCTGAACCGGTTCAGTCTTGTTTTTGTAGATCTTTTCTACTCATTTGAATCCTCATTCTCTAATACGAACCCTGATATTTTTCCCAATCAAATTGACCACTACTAGTACTTGTATCAGCCAACCCTAACTCATTGTACGGACTAGGTTATGTTCACCCGTTTTGTTTTGTTTCCTGTGATGGTAGAGTGAAGTTCCCCATTAATTCAAAGACCACGGTTTGGTCAATAAATTAACTTTCTTTATGTGTTGAGCGTGCCACAGTTAGCAACTTTTCAATTCTAACGGACTTGAGAGTAAAAATAACTTGCGCCCCAAGTTATTGACTTTGAACAAACGATTGTGAATTTGGGTGAGGAATATCTCCCAAGTAAGTTCTTTTATACGCCTTAGACTGGTAAGGACTTCATAATTTATCTTAATAAAACTGGGAAGTAAGGCAAAAATACATGTGTTTGAAAATAAATAAATAAAAAAACAAGTTCAAGAAGAACTGTTTGAAATACAGTAAATGAAAGGAACTGCTAAGTCCGAAAATATATCAAAATATTGGACTTCGAATTCTGCCGGGAAATCGATACCAATGTTGAAATTGGCAGAGCTATAATCAAGTTGAGTTGTGAGTGGCTGTGAATTCTGAGAAGAATCTCAAGGATAGCTTTGAAGATCCTTGGTACCTTTGTTGGCTTTGCTTCTATTGAAGGCCAGAATGATCAGTGAACTGATTGTTTCTTTTGTATTTGTTTTGTTGATTGTTGGGTGTCTTTTTCATCCAAACCTAAACACCGAACCCTAAACCACTTCTAGCACTTGTATCATCCAACCCTAGCTCACTGTACGGACTGGGTTAGCTGAACCAATTCAGTATTGTTTTTGTAGATCTTTTATACCCTTTTGAATCCTCAATTTTTAATTTGAATCCTGATATTTTTTCCCATCAAATTGACCACTTCTAGCACTTGTATCAGCCAACCCTAGCTCACTGTACGAACTGGGTTAGCTGAAATGGTTCAGTCTTGTTTTAGCAGATCTTTTCTACCCATTTAAATCCCCAATCTCTAATTTGAATCCTGATATTGTTTCCAATCAAATTGACCACTTCTAGCACCTGTATCAGCCAACCCTAGCTCACTGTACGGA